>NW_007736305.1:8924-32151 GCF_000696425.1 Galeopterus variegatus | reverse complement strand
AACATTTCAGCAGTCATTTGTGAGATAAAGAACGGGAATTTGGAGGATTTGTGTCTGGCCTCAGTTCATTCAGGCTGGTATAACAAAATGCTATAAACAGGGTAACTTATAAACAATAGAAATTTATTTCTCACTGTTGTGCAGAATCCAAGATCAAAGTGCTGGCAGATTCTCGTGAGGGCTGATTTCCTGGTTCACAGATGGTGCCTTCTCACTGTGTGCTCACATGGTGGAAGGGGCTAGCTACTCTATGAGATCTCTTATAACGCACTAATCCTGTTTATGAAGGTTCTTTTCTCAACCTAATCACCTCCTTAAAACCTCACCTCTTAATACCATCACATTGGTGATTAGATTTTAACATGAATTTGGGGATACACAAATATTCAGATCATAACATATTGTCATGGATAAATAAGAATTATCCAGGAGTCTTATCTAAGTCTCATGGAAATATTGGTTCTTTGCAGTAAACAATTTCTCCGATCAAAAAAGGGTGAAGGTATTTCTTTAATTATTACTTTTTTTAGGATCAAAGGGCTCAGGTAAGGTTCAGCATTGTTTAGAGAAAGGACCTAGCAACACTGCATTAAATATGGTGGTGATCCTCTATAGGGAAATATATGGCCATTTACTCAGGTAACTGTATACTGGGAAAAAGTATGATATCCAGGACTATTTGATAAAGGGATTGAAATACGTATTGCTAGTGAGAGAATTAAAGCAAAGTCACATGGCCCTTCCTAGAGTGGAAAANGAAGAACAGCAGTGGACTGCTGTAAATGCAACCAATTAGTCATTCCAATTATAGCTAGCTGCTGTGCCAACTTAGATATTTTCTACAGCCAGTTAAATTAGCTTCATGAATGTGGCATGTGGTAAGTGATCTTAATTTTTTCCGTCCCTGTCTGGAAGAAGGTACAGAAATAGTTCACTTTCACTTGGGATAAATAATTATATGCAAATATGGTTTTGTTTAAGGAAAATGTTAGCATTTCCATCCAATGTCATAATATAGTTTGCAGGAACCTAGACTACTGGAAATTCTGCAGAATATCACATTGGTTCTCTATTTTGATGACATCATGTTAATGAGGTCATATAAACAAGAAATGGTAAGTACACTGTAAGTCTTAGCAAGATATCACATGAACTCCAAAAAATGGGAAATAAATTCTGTGAGTATTCAGGGCCAATTACATCAATAAAGTTCTTAAGGGTCCAGAGGCCTGGGAGGACTTCTCCAAAGTGAAAGAATAAATTATGGAAATTCCTACCTGCACCTGATGAAAGGAAAGCTCAAAACTGGGTAAGCTTCTTTGAGTTTGGGAAACAGCATATTCCACTTTTGAGATTACTTCTCTCAGGCCATGGAAGTTTTAGAGTCTTGAGTGGGGTCATGGGAACCTAGGTTGTGATGCAAGCAACCCTGCCACTTTGGTCATACAACACTGCTGGCTCTATCATATTAAGGCTATTTATGTTATAAATAAATACTCTGTGTCAAGCCCTTACAGAAGAATCCAAAAGCAGATGGCTAGTGCTGGGGAGCAAGGCCATGCCATCTGCAGCACATAATCAGATACCATGCTGTTGGGCCCCAGAAAAGATAGAGTGCTTGTCTAGGGGACACTAAGTGACAATGTGGGCAGAATACACTGTGTCATAAGTTCAGGGAGGCCAGGACTAAGCCACTGTGAAATGGATGTGATATGTACAGAATTGGGTATGATCGAGGCCAAGGGCACAATTAGTCTACAGGAGCAGCTGGTCCAGATTCCCATGATCTCCACCACATCTGCACTGGCGATTCTTCCTAATGTCAAACCTATGAACATAAAGGGGCACATTTTATGGTCAGATGTCAGAGATAGAAAGGTCAATCTTAATTCATGAATAATTAAGCTCACTACTTGGACATAAGCCAAAAATTGACTATGGCTTTGTTACCTTTCGGGGTGGTCTTCAAAGACATCTGAAAGGATAGAAAGGTCAATCTTAATTCATGAATAATTAAGCTCACTACTTGGACATAAGCCAAAAAGTTGACTATGGCTTTGTTACCTTTCGGGGTGGTCTTCAAAGACATCTGAAAAAAAAAGTTTCCAGTGGGCAGAGTTTCAAGTAAGCACTAAGTAGTCCACTTGGTGTGCAAAGACAAACAGCAGGGATAAAGCTCATGGGCAAGAACAAATGGCCTGACTGCTAGTCACAAATCTCAAAGGAGAAAGATTGGAAGATTGAGGACAAGGAGGTCAGAGGAAGAAGCATGTGGATGGACTGATGGCAATGGTTACAAAATATGAATTTTTGTGTATAGCACTTTAAGAAAAAGCAGAGACAATTCACTGTAAAACAAGAAAAAGGTACTAAACAACCAACGGAGGCATTAAAAAGGCACTAGACAACTGGAAGAGAATAGTTTACACCTGTCAATTTCTATCACTGGTCCTCCTGTCCCCCAATGCTGGCATGTGGGAGCATGATGGAGTAATCTCATAGGTGAAGATGTAGGTCATGCATGAGCCTAACCTGCTGATGTTAAATGCCCAAACTGCTAGCAGCAGAGACCAGTGTTGAGCCCCTTGTATGGATTTGTATCTCAAGGACGTCTGCCAACCACTTGCTGATACTTGAATCACTTTAGACTCCTTTCATTCTGAAAGAGTCAGTAATTTCTCTTCACTGGAATATATAAATATTGTGATTACAGTTTTGCCTTCCCTGCCCACGGTGGCTCAAGCAATACTACTGTCTAAAGGCCTACAGAAAGCTTAACCCAGAGACAGAGGATCTCACATAATGCTGCCTTAGAATAAGGAACTCACATTATAGCCAAAAAAGGTCATATGACATTAGGACCCAGAATTTCAGTCTCATTCTGTTTTGATTAAATGTTGGAATTATGTTTTTAATGTGCAGGCTGCTTAGAGCTAATACCTGCGAGGATGGGAAGTTATTCTCTATAACACAGAATGTACTTAGGTTAATGACCCTTAAGTGATCTACTGGTCATCTGTGGGTAAGCTCCTACCTAATTTTGAAAGTAAATGGACTAGTGCAGTGGCAATGAAAGGGAAAGGTCATGGTGACTGGGGGCTCAGATCTCTCTGGAATAAGGATCTGGATTACCCCACCAGGTAAGCCACCTAGACAAACAGAGGTGCTAGCAAAAGGTAGATAAAACATAGAAGGGAATTGGGATGATTTTTTTTTTTTCCTGACTCCAAATGTTTCTGTCTTTTCCAACACAAATTCTCCAACTCTCTGACACCAACTGGGTGTTCAGCAACTCAATTCAATTTTGACACTATGCTACCTGAAGTTAGTTTCAGATCCCACCAGTTAAAGAACTCAATCTGACAAGACTGCCCACACTTCAGAAACCAGTCACAAGTCCCAGGCCACTATTCCTACTTCTAACCAATAGGCTATATAAATCAGCGGTTCCCATGACCCTTTGCTCAGGATGCTAGAATGACTCAGAGAACTCAGGAGGTTACTTTACTTATGTTTGCCAGCTTATTATAAAATATACAAATGAATGGCCAGATTAAGAGATATGCAGAGTGAGATCTGGAAGGGTCCTCAAGTGCAGGAGCTTCTGTACCCCTGGAATTGTGGTGTACCACCTTCCCCGCACGTGGATGTGTTTGCCACTGGGAAGCTTTCAAAACCATGTAATTTAAGAGATTTTTGGAGGTTTAACTGTGAAGGCAAAATTGATTACATCATTGGCCATTAGAGATTATTTCAATCTCCAGTCCTTCTCTGTCCCCCAGAGGTTAGGGATGGGCTGAAAGATCTAATCAAGGCTCGATCTTTTTGTTGATAAGTTTCCATCCTGAAGCTACCCAGGGAACAAGTGTGGCCTCTTTAAGACAAAAGATGCTTCTAGTACCCTTATCACTCAGGAAAATCCAAGGGTTTTAAGAGTTCTGTGCCTAGAACTAGGGGGCAAATACCAAATATCTGTGAAACCACAGGAGTAGAGGAGAGAGATGAGGAGAATCAATTGTGGTTTTAATACCAGTTGTAGTACATGGGTGTGTATGGGTGCATTGGGGGGTGGGGTGGGGTAGTGTTGGGGGAAAGACTGGATTTATCTCACTAATTTTCTCATAAAAGTTTACCTAGAAAAAGATAACCATGATTCAGTAGGAAATGTTGCCAGAACGGATGAACAGACTAAGTAAAAAAAAAAAAAAAGTGGCCAAAGTCATAAAATAGTCGAGTGTACCAGATACTGTGCTGTGTGACATAATCCCTGCCCTTCAGGACGAAGGCACTTAGACACCTAGCTATTATAAGTGTTGCTTTTCAATGGATCACAGCTAAATCCCTCTCCAGAAATTTCTCTTGGACAAAGATAGTTGCCTCACTCAAGGATACACTTCTTTCTGGAGGAAGCTCTTATAAAATGACTTGTTGACATGGGGGTGTATAGGAAACTTGCCTAAATATGCTACATCTTTGACAGGTTGACATAGCTACAGTGCTCCTGTGGGATTCAGAGAGTCCTCCACTACGTCCGCATTGTGGTGCTGCTTCTTCTCCCTAATCCTTCTTCTGTCACTATCTTACAGATGATGTTTTCAGAATTACTCCCAATAAACCAACTCTAGGCAAATATCTCTCTCAGAGACTAATTCTCAGGGAACCAGCTTATAACAGCCTCCCAAAGTTTCAAAATAATTTATTTTGTTAAATAATTTATTGTAATAGAATATCTCTATGTATAATAATAACATAAAGATATCATAGTAATTGTAAGTATCCACCTAGATTACTGGTCAATCCTGGTTGGCATGAAGAGTGATATGGTTTAAAGGTGGATTCTTGCAGGGTTTAGGGTTCTTTTTTTCAGTAGGTTCCAATGGAAGGGAAAAAGAGCAATGGAGCTGAGATTATATCCAAAATAGTGGTTATAGTTGTAGGTTATTGAACCTAAGCTGGGTAAGGAGGGAACTGATAGCATTATTAGGATGACAGAGATTGAATGTAGTTAGGTTAAGATAGGAGGTCACAATGGGGTAAGAGCATTATCAGATTCAGGTAAAGGTTTAAGCAATTAAAAATAAGAGACAGTATGTGTGAAGTTTTAAACCGTGTTGGGTAAGCATACAGCAGTTAGTAAGCAAACAAACTAGAGGACAACTCTGTGCATGGGTGGCCAAGCTGGGATGAAGGATAAGATCGTCAGTGGTGTGGGAGTTAGCATGGTTCAAGGTGCTCGAAGAATAGTTGTCACAAATGTGTAAATCACTATGAATTTTGAAAGAACTAATGCCTCTAAGAGAAATACTAACATCTTCAAGATTAAAGCTATTGACTTGAATATCAGTATATTACCAAAACAAGGAGAGATATTGGTGGTAAAGTCTGATGTCTTAAGTTTTCAAAGAGCTGTAGTGAGAATTAGGGAAGGTGAGAAAAAATATATCAGAAGTAGCAAAGAGAGTAAGAAGGTTGTTACCCCAACTTCCAAGATCCGTGATGAAGAAAAAACTATATTTGCACAAACTGCAGGGGAAGCAATGTCCTCAGAGGATAGCCAGTCTTCATGAAGAGAAAGGTGGAAGGAACCTCTGGAGAAGAGGTACAATAGTTGATTTTGATGATGACTGACCTTGGGTTTCAGAGTGGCATGCTTAAGAATGCAAAAGTGTGGGAAAATGTATATAAGAGGAAGAGCTGCACAGAACTGTGTGAATAAGAGTTCAAGATGGCCATAAGTCTTGGCTTGGTGGTGAGTGAGATAAACAGGAGCAAAAACCATCAAAGAATTCACCCTATTGGTCATTTCCTGGAAGGAAGGTGTATAGTTTTATTATGGCTTCCCTATGAGAACTGAACTCTTTGGCAGCTTGTGGTCATTAGGAAGGAAGTATGTGGGTGGTAGAGTCTGGCCAGGAGCACCTGAGGTTTTCTTGGCATCCTCTTTATTCCTGCTGATGATGACTTTGAGGCGAGGGAAGGGGCACATTGCCAGGAGCATGCAGTGCTCTGTGGATCTCCTGTACACCCCTGCTGATGAATATCATCATTATCGTCATCTTGGTAGCAAGATGCCACAGCAGGAAGGATAACATTAACATATTAATATATTAAAGGAGAAATACCATTTGATCATTTCAACAGAGGTAGAAAAACAATTCACAATCTTAAGGAAATGTACTCAGCAAACTAGAAATAGAAAGAAATTTTTCTTAACTTCTTATAGTATCAAAAACTTGAAGTCAGTAATATTCTTAATGGTGATAACATTGAACTATTTTATTAAGAATCAAGATGGATACATTAATCAATGCTGTCATCACTTCTACTTCCATTACAAGGGAAGTATGATAAAAGAAATAAATGAAAGGTGCATAGATGAGAGAGGAAGAAACAAAAGTATCATTAGTGCTATACACACATTATAAAATAATATATTCCTCAGACTATATTTGGTATAAATACATGGGAATCCTATAACATTAAATGGCATGTTCTAAGTGCATGTGAGTAAAAATATCCATCAAATTTAGAATTACAATTACCAAAAGGGAGAGAAGGGAAAGGGATTGAGAATGGTCACACAGGTAGCTTCAAAAGTATCTATAATATTTTGTTACTAAAATTAAAAACAAATCTAAAGCATATATTGCAAGATTTTACAATTTGAAAAAACTAGATGAATGTGTGTGTGTGTGTGTGTATCTTTATATATAACCTCATCATGCTACTGAACTTTGAGAATTNACTCAAGGATACACTTCTTTCTGGAGGAAGCTCTTATAAAATGACTTGTTGACATGGGGGTGTATAGGAAACTTGCCTAAATATGCTACATCTTTGACAGGTTGACATAGCTACAGTGCTCCTGTGGGATTCAGAGAGTCCTCCACTACGTCCAGACTAAGTAAAAAAAAAAAAAAAGTGGCCAAAGTCATAAAATAGTCAAGTGTACCAGATACTGTGCTGTGTGACATAATCCCTGCCCTTCAGGACGAAGGCACTTAGACACCTAGCTATTATAAGTGTTGCTTTTCAATGGATCACAGCTAAATCCCTCTCCAGAAATTTCTCTTGGACAAAGATAGTTGCCTCACTCAAGGATACACTTCTTTCTGGAGGAAGCTCTTATAAAATGACTTGTTGACATGGGGGTATATAGGAAACTTGCCTAAATATGCTACATCTTTGACAGGTTGACATAGCTACAGTGCTCCTGTGGGATTCAGAGAGTCCTCCACTACGTCCGCATTGTGGTGCTGCTTCTTCTCCCTAATCCTTCTTCTGTCACTATCTTACAGATGATGTTTTCAGAATTACTCCCAATAAACCAACTCTAGGCAAATATCTCTCTCAGAGACTAATTCTCAGGGAACCAGCTTATAACAGCCTCCCAAAGTTTCAAAATAATTTATTTTGTTAAATAATTTATTGTAATAGAATATCTCTATGTATAATAATAACATAAAGATATCATAGTAATTGTAAGTATCCACCTAGATTACTGGTCAATCCTGGTTGGCATGAAGAGTGATATGGTTTAAAGGTGGATTCTTGCAGGGTTTAGGGTTCTTTTTTTCAGTAGGTTCCAATGGAAGGGAAAAAGAGCAATGGAGCTGAGATTATATCCAAAATAGTGGTTATAGTTGTAGGTTATTGAACCTAAGCTGGGTAAGGAGGGAACTGATAGCATTATTAGGATGACAGAGATTGAATGTAGTTAGGTTAAGATAGGAGGTCACAATGGGGTAAGAGCATTATCAGATTCAGGTAAAGGTTTAAGCAATTAAAAATAAGAGACAGTATGTGTGAAGTTTTAAACCGTGTTGGGTAAGCATACAGCAGTTAGTAAGCAAACAAACTAGAGGACAACTCTGTGCATGGGTGGCCAAGCTGGGATGAAGGATAAGATCGTCAGTGGTGTGGGAGTTAGCATGGTTCAAGGTGCTCGAAGAATAGTTGTCACAAATGTGTAAATCACTATGAATTTTGAAAGAACTAATGCCTCTAAGAGAAATACTAACATCTTCAAGATTAAAGCTATTGACTTGAATATCAGTATATTACCAAAACAAGGAGAGATATTGGTGGTAAAGTCTGATGTCTTAAGTTTTCAAAGAGCTGTAGTGAGAATTAGGGAAGGTGAGAAAAAATATATCAGAAGTAGCAAAGAGAGTAAGAAGGTTGTTACCCCAACTTCCAAGATCCGTGATGAAGAAAAAACTATATTTGCACAAACTGCAGGGGAAGCAATGTCCTCAGAGGATAGCCAGTCTTCATGAAGAGAAAGGTGGAAGGAACCTCTGGAGAAGAGGTACAATAGTTGATTTTGATGATGACTGACCTTGGGTTTCAGAGTGGCATGCTTAAGAATGCAAAAGTGTGGGAAAATGTATATAAGAGGAAGAGCTGCACAGAACTGTGTGAATAAGAGTTCAAGATGGCCATAAGTCTTGGCTTGGTGGTGAGTGAGATAAACAGGAGCAAAAACCATCAAAGAATTCACCCTATTGGTCATTTCCTGGAAGGAAGGTGTATAGTTTTATTATGGCTTCCCTATGAGAACTGAACTCTTTGGCAGCTTGTGGTCATTAGGAAGGAAGTATGTGGGTGGTAGAGTCTGGCCAGGAGCACCTGAGGTTTTCTTGGCATCCTCTTTATTCCTGCTGATGATGACTTTGAGGCGAGGGAAGGGGCACATTGCCAGGAGCATGCAGTGCTCTGTGGATCTCCTGTACACCCCTGCTGATGAATATCATCATTATCGTCATCTTGGTAGCAAGATGCCACAGCAGGAAGGATAACATTAACATATTAATATATTAAAGGAGAAATACCATTTGATCATTTCAACAGAGGTAGAAAAACAATTCACAATCTTAAGGAAATGTACTCAGCAAACTAGAAATAGAAAGAAATTTTTCTTAACTTCTTATAGTATCAAAAACTTGAAGTCAGTAATATTCTTAATGGTGATAACATTGAACTATTTTATTAAGAATCAAGATGGATACATTAATCAATGCTGTCATCACTTCTACTTCCATTACAAGGGAAGTATGATAAAAGAAATAAATGAAAGGTGCATAGATGAGAGAGGAAGAAACAAAAGTATCATTAGTGCTATACACACATTATAAAATAATATATTCCTCAGACTATATTTGGTATAAATACATGGGAATCCTATAACATTAAATGGCATGTTCTAAGTGCATGTGAGTAAAAATATCCATCAAATTTAGAATTACAATTGCCAAAAGGGAGAGAAGGGAAAGGGATTGAGAATGGTCACACAGGTAGCTTCAAAAGTATCTATAATATTTTGTTACTAAATTTAAAAACAAATCTAAAGCATATATTGCAAAATTTTACAATTTGAAAAAACTAGATGAATGTGTGTGATTAAATGGCATGTTCTAAGTGCATGTGAGTAAAAATATCCATCAAATTTAGAATTACAATTACCAAAAGGGAGAGAAGGGAAAGGGATTGAGAATGGTCACACAGGTAGCTTCAAAAGTATCTATAATATTTTGTTACTAAAATTAAAAACAAATCTAAAGCATATATTGCAAGATTTTACAATTTGAAAAAACTAGATGAATGTGTGTGTGTGTGTGTGTATCTTTATATATAACCTCATCATGCTACTGAACTTTGAGAATTCTTCCTTAGTAGAATATCATCTAAACTTCTCAGCACAGTGCAAAATGTTATTCGTGATTTGTCCCTGGCAGTCTTTAGTCTTGGTACATGCATTTAAAATTCAGTTTAAGCATAACCTCTTCCAACAACTCTACCCTCGCCTCACCATTCTGGGTAGGGTTCTGCTACTTTGCGCTGTGTTAGCAACCACGCTCACATTTGCCTTATCACATATCACACTGGATTGTAATATTCCTATTCTTCTGTGTGCCTCACCAAGTAAATTAAAAATTATTTAAAGTCAGGACCTGTGCTTTTATCATTATATATCTAACTCCTAGGTATACAATAGCACATATTAAGGAATTAATGGCTTTTGAATGAATAGACTTACATAAAGGTAAAGATGCCATATTCACTAGAAATCAAAATTGAGCAATGACATTGGTATCAATGAAAAACAAAAATAATTCTATCTTTGTTGCTCTGAAATCTGAAAACACAGTTATGTTGTCAACAAGAGAGGTCAACTCTTATTTTCGAAAGCTAGCCATTGTAAAGGTTCATTTTCCTGCACAGATCATTTACCTGTGTTCATAATGGTGAAACTTTTTAGAATCCCTGTGACTGTTATTTGTTTGAAAAATTATTTGTAGCATAAATACACTTATTCATATGCAGCTGTCAATACAGGAGAAAGCTGAACATTTTAACATAATTAATTTCCCATGTAATGCAGTAGGCAACAGCCTGCAATGAGAGATATGTTTCTATAAAATTGTGTTTTTCCTGAACTGGTGTTTTATTTATATTAGAATGACACAATACGTCTCAAAATAAGTTTAAATTTCTCCATCTTTCTCCAACACAAAAAAATTTAGTGACTTAAAGCATAATTACCTAATGTAACTGCTTAAATGAAACAAAAATATTCATTGCACCTGACATTTAAAACTCAAAATGCTTTATTGAAAGCAATTAAAAAATAAGCAAATGGAGCATTATACAATGCTCACAGATGGGAGTTCCTGATGTATCAAAGATGTCAATTCTCAATAAATTTAGTAAAATTTTTTAAAAGTGAAAAACAAATTTCGAATGTAAAATTCCTTGTATTATTTATCCATGTATGATTCATAGAGCACCCAGAATAGTATACATGGCTAGACTTCAAATTTTGAAGTTAAACAACCTGGGTTCAGGGTTCAGCTGCTGTTTACTACCCCCACTGGGTGGCCTTCAGCAGGTCACTTAGTATATGTATCAATTTCATAATCCCCAATTGGGCAAAATCATACTTTTATCATGGTTTTCTGGTGTGAACCAGATAGTATTATAATCGTTCCTTTAACTTTAGAAAGCACATTGACTTGCTTTGTACCTAGTTATTACCTGATCATTTCATAATTTACAAAGCTTAACTCAATCTGTATAGATGTTTGAGACTATGATTACCACAGGCTAGTGGTCTAGGGGCCAATAACTATAGTAGACACTCATATCATTTCTGCTATTGATATTACTAATATAATTGCAAAAAGAAATACCTGTATAAACAGTAACAAAGATATCTGTGATGACATATTAAAAATGTACAACATTAATTAAAAGGGCAAATGAACTATTTAAAAATTATTATTGGTGTGAAATAATGACCTAATAATTTGGCCCAATTATTAATTGGTACTAATGTAAATAAAATACCCATTTTGTCTAATGGTATATTTTCAGTATATAGAATGTATTATTATTATTAAATGATTAGATTATTCCTTTGGGAGAGATGACTGATGTGAAGATATTACATATCAACGCAGCATTACCATTTCTGAACAGACTTCAGCAGCACCAATATGAATTAGGTTTTTGAATAATCATATAGGTTCAAGTGATTGTTTATTTGGCACAATCCATTTTGTAGCCAAAAGCATATATTTCCAAGAAAATTGGATAAGATTAAAGGGAAATCTTAATTACAATAAACTAAATCAAAGGGGTCAATAGTGGGATGAAACCAATTGCCTGGTCCTCATTAGTACTGAAGTTTAATAAAATGAACGAGCTAGCCTCAAGTCACCAACTACCAAATTATTGCTTTATGGGATATTTTTATATTCTGTTGATGCTTCTTTCAAATGATGCCTACATAAAACCAACTACAGACAATTAGGAGGATTTTTTTTGTTCATATTATAAACATCTGGACAAGCCAAACCAATTAAAAATTATAATAAAATGTTTGATATTTCTGGTCATTGGCTGTATCTAAAATAAAAGATGACTTGATGCTTTTAAGAGGTAAACAATTATTGGTTTTAACTATTAGCCATTTGTAATATCTTTTATTTTTGTCTGTCAACCCGTTACTTAACACATTTCTAAAAAGATCATGTTGTGTAATTATAATGTCATGGAAATACATTTACTAAATAACCACTTTGAAAAAAATATACACACACAGAAAAACAATGAAGTCTGTCTTAAAATGTTTCTGTTTACTGCTGGATGGTGGTATTGTGAGCAATGTTTTCTTAAAGAAAAGCTTTTTTAGGACAGTTTTAGGTTATAGGGAATCTGCATGTAGTAAAGTTTCCTTTTAACCCACACCCAGTTTCCCCTATTATTAATATCTTATATTAGTATAACACATTTGGTACAATTAATGAACCAATACTGATACATTATTATTAACTGAAGTTCATACTTTTTTCAGAGTTTCTTAGTTTCTATGTCATGTCATTTTTCTGTTTCTGGATCCCATCCAGGACACCACATTATATTTAGACATCATGTCTCCTTAGGCTCCTTTTGGCTATGACAGTTTCTCAGACTTTCCTTCCTCTTTATGACTCTGACAGTTTTGGGGAGTACAGGTCAGGTATTTTGCAGAATGTCTCCCAATTGGGGGTCATCTGAAGTTTTCCTATGATTAGACTGGGGTTAGGAATTTTGGGGAGGATTTTCATCACCTCATAGCAAGGGTACAATCTATCAATGTGACATCACTGTCGATGTGAACCTTGATCACTGCCTGAAGTAGAGTTTGTCAGAATTCTCAACTGTAAAGTTCATATTTTTACCGTCTTTCATACTGTGTTCTTTGGAGGGAAGTCACTGCGTGTATGTATCTTACACTTGAGTAGGAGAGACAGCAACTGTTAATAACTGAGTATGCAAAACTTAATCCAATTCTTGTGAAATCATGAATAGAGTGTATTTTGGGGGAGTAAAAAGTAAAGTGGGAAGCAGAAGGTCCATAAGTAAAAATAGGGAAGCTCTCTTCCATTTAAATTTTTTCTCTGACAGTACTTCTGACAACTTTGATAAATGATAATGAACTGGAAGAAAAGCAAATGCAAAATATTTCTCATGACCAAGAAGCGGGAAGTTGGAGAGGCAGAAAGTAGTGGTTGGAGTGAGGTAGAAAAGCCAATAACATAATGTTGAAATACATGAAGAATGAAAAGAAATTGAATTATGTCAAAACAAACAAATGAGATAGTAGAAAGATATATAGAAGACTGAAGGCATTCTAATCATACAATAAAAATGAAATAACAAAAGGAAGCCAATAAATAATTATAGATTCTTCAATTTTATAAGACATTTTCTAGGAAAATATTTTTTAGGGAATAAAAATAAAATAAAAATGGGAAAATATTTTAAAAATAGAGTAATACTAAAATTTATGTTTTCTACAAATATCAAATAATCAATTTGTGCAGCCATTATGGTAGGCTTTAGATGCGAAAATAAGAAGACATGTTTGCTCAAGGAGCAAACAATTGTAACAATGTCATAGTTGCTTCATGAAGGTATTTACAGTGTACAGAATGAGAGAAAGAGTGGCTAAATTTGCTAAGAAGATAACAGAGGTGTTAGCATTCATTTTGCGACTGGAATATTAAATAAGCATTTATAAATACAATGAGATACAGTCTGATCAGAGGGAACAGATTATGTAATGTTCTAAGGACCTTAAAGGACGCTAGCTTAGTACTGTAGTGCTACAGAGTGCTATAGTAATCGCAGTGAGGCTAGAGACAAAGGCATGCACCAGATTAATAATAGTCTTGTGTGCCTAAGAAGGCATTCTAGATTTTATCCTGGAGGTAGAGTGAAGCAGTTGGGTAATTTTGACTCAGAGTGACTTAATCAAATTTGCTGTGAAAGATTACTTGGTGGAAGTGTGAGGGAAGAATGAGTTATGGAAATATTAGATTCAGGGCCATTATTAAAAAGATAATTGAAACATCACAGGTGAGAAATTATAAAAGCCTTAACTAGGGCAATGGTAATAGACTAGGAAAAGAGGAAATAAATATTTAAGGGACAGAGTTAACAAGATTTAAAGATTCCAATTCTTCTACATTTATGGGTTTCAGGTGTGCCCAAGATCCCCTTCTCTCTCAAGACAACCAAGCTGCCTTGCACATTGACCCTGGTCCTACAAGAATTATCCTCATCCTCTATGAGAACCATGATGTGAAAAAAAAAAAAATAGGAAGTATTGATCATTCATACTAATGCTTTTTGAAAAGATTTTCAATAATAAAATAAATTGTACTTCCTGGAAGGTGTTATTTTACATTAGAAAGAAAATCCATTATTATTTTTAACTACAATTAGGACAGCATTACTTCAATGCTATGTATTTCAGTTATCTCAGGGCTAAGTAGCAGAGACAGATATCAATCTTCCACTACCTTACTCACAAACCTGGACAGCTATTTTGAACTCATAATTTCCTATGATGCCATCAGCATCAAACTATGCATCAAGAGGTGTTTTCAGAAACTGGAAGACAGTGGAAAGGAGGAAAGGGATCCCTTTCCTCATAGAACTTAAAGGTAATGTGAGAGACAGATATGATGTAAATATTCATAGGAGTGAACACATAGTCACCAATAACTAGAGTTGCTAGCCATCAAGGAAAGATGCAGGACACCATCGTCTGTGTAATGAAAAGATTCCAGTACAGAATGTGGTGAATGGGAAAGAGCTGAAAGGAACTGGTCAGAAATAGAATGCAGTGGATGAAATTCTGCCATAAGAAGTGTGTACAATATCCCTGATACCTAAGATACTGACAAAGGCCAATGTGGTTGGAGCCAAGAGAGGATGGAATAGACTCATAACATAGGGCTGTAGAGGAAGCAGAGGGAAGACAAGGCAAGGCATTGCAAGCCTGTTAAGAGTCTGAGTTTATACTTAGGTGATGGCAGGACCTTGAAGAGTGTTGAGCAGAGGAGCGTGTTGCTAAATTATAACGCTTTCAAAGACTCGATTTCACAAGTGTGATTTGGACTATCCTACATAGACAGAAATAACTGGACATTTGAATACCAAATTATATTGATATTATATATCTATAAGACAAAAAGAAAAAAGCAGTACATTTTAAGATATAAAGGAACAACAGTTAGCACCAACTGGACATCAATTGCTCTTCCCTTTTGTCTAATTTTAGAATAGTAGAAAACTGAAATTGAATATAACCATGAACAAAGAGGGGAAAATAAGACCTCAAGCCTTTCCTTAATGCCCTTGCTGCTTAATTCAGAAACCCACTATAGTTTCCTCATTTCTGAGTGAGCACTCATATGTGTATACACACACACACACACACACACACACGTGTATATACGAGGGTACTTCAGAAAGTTTGTGGAAAAATAGTATTGAAAGATAATATGAATTTATTAACTTTTTGAAGTATCCTCATATAATTATATATATCTCACGTATATATAAATTTGTATAAAAATATATGTATTTATTTATTGAGGCAGAGAATAAATCAGTAAAGATGACAGATATGAATATGCACAGGTTTGGAAACAGTAAATCAAGTTTGAGGTGGGAGGGAGTCTAAGATTTTTAGGTACTTTGTTTTAATCAGCTTTGGGCTTTTTATTGAGTGTGTGTGTGTGTGTGTGTGTGTGTGTGTGTGTGTGTGACTGTAATTACAAGGAAACAAATAACTTGCTGTATTTTGGGTTCATTCCTGCCTCTCAAACTAAGGAATAAGCCATACTTTCCATTTTGTGCTTTTACTCATGAGGCACACTAAAGGACTCATCAACCTTTAAGGATATCGTTTATTCTGTTTCTTTGTTGATGTGTTGTTTGGAGCTATGAAGAAAAGCTTGCATTTTGTAATTATAGGATGAATTTCTGGACTTTCAGTGAGTACAGGGAGCATGAAACTTTACTTGGGGTTTAATGTGAATGACTGGTTTAATGGGAAGCTCCTCGCATTTGTAGTTTACTTCACTCTCTTATTCATTCCCTGAAGCTCTTGTCTGACTCTTAAAATCTGAATCTAACTGGTGATGCACATTCAATATTTTTAAGGTAATGCACATTGAATTTTTGAGGGGATTCTATAAAGAAATAAGAAGTAAGAAGAAATGGTCCATAGAGAAAGTACGGGGGTGTCCTTTTGTACTTTATAGTAATAGTAATGGTCGTAATAACTTCGTATAGCATACATTATACGAAGTTATACGACAATTTGAAAAAACTAGATGAATGTGTGTGTGTGTGTGTGTGTGTGTGTATGTGTGTGAATTACAACCACAATTTTTTTTGAAGTTCTTACAACAAGCAAATGGAGGGGACACATTTGGGTGGGAGGGGGGAGAGGGAGGAGGGAGGGAGGTTTCGGTGATGGGACATAATAATCAACTACATTGTATATTGACAAAATAAAAATAATTTAAAAAAAAAAAGAATCTGACCATTACTATTACTATAAAGTACAAAAGGACACCCCCGTACTTTCTCTATGGACCATTTCTTCTTACTTCTTATTTCTTTATAGAATCCCCTCAAAAATTCAATGTGCATTACCTTAAAAATATTGAATGTGCATCACCAGTTAGATTCAGATTTTAAGAGTCAGACAAGAGCTTCAGGGAATGAATAAGAGAGTGAAGTAAACTACAAATGCGAGGAGCTACACACACACACACACACACTCTCACACACACAAACAAACAAACAACAACAACAACAAAAAAAGAAAACAAAAAAAACGGGGGGGGAGAGGGGGAGAGTAATGGTCAGATTCTAACCAGGGACTAGAATAATTTCGTTTCAAAATAGCAAATAATAATATGACATGCTAACAAAAGTATTCAAACTGAAATATAAATGAGAGAAATAAATTGCAGAGATATGGAAACTCCCTCTTGAACAGACTGTTAATTATAGAGGTCATCACCTTCAAATAATAATATTTTCTACACCACATTTTATTGTGTTTTCTTTATAACATACTAGTTTCCGCTTATATCTTATAATACTTTTGCAATGAAACATCTGTCCCTTGCCTTAGACTGACAATCTGTTTCCTACATTCCTGAATAGTTTCATCACATTCTTTCCACATTTTTCTTCTATTCCTACTTATAACAGTGCTTAAATTTCTGGCTTATCAGATGGCTGTATCTCCCCATATAGGTGATTTTTCTGCATCAAGACAGCAACAGCTTGATTAAACAGATGGGCCATGTTTAGAAGATAGTATTATATAAAGAGACAATCACTTCCTTAGATGCCAACGGGATGCTTCAATACATGCTATTTGTTAAACTTTCCTTGAAATTATTCCTCACTATACGTTTACACTTATTTCGTTGTTATCAGCTACATGCTTCTTTGTAAATCAGTCATGCAGAAAATCTTCCCCATGTATTAGTGTTCTGATATTTCCCCATATATATCCAAAATGGTGTTAAGAAGTATGGACATTATTTGGTTTCTATTTTGCTCTGGGTCTCTTTTTATTATCTGTTTGTTTTTCCTTTGTGTTCATATTATTACCCAATTTAGTGTCATTTGTGATTTGAATTAATGTGCTGTGTACCTTTACATTCAGACTAAAAATAAGAGTGTTAACATTCTTCTGGGATACTTGAAACTGAATGCAATTTAATACCAATAAAGTAGTGCCATGATGTTTTTCAGAAATAGATTGGCAAAATATTTCTACTTAGGGGAAGTGCAGCAGCATATTGATCATGAAGAGAGATTTAGAACTTCATTAAACAGAATCCCTTAAAGGCTTACCTTAATTTGCTATATATCTGCAGTAAAGAAACGTAACAGTGTGGTTGGTGAAATTATTTTTTAAAAAGCACTTAAATTGAAAAAGAAATGACTGCTGGAGATAGTCTTCCGTTTCATCACCATGAAACTTTAAAGACAGTAGTGAGCATAACAAGTGTGAAATATCTTTAACATACTAACATGAGAAGTACTCTGGAGTGCAAATTTCTTTTTAATTTTTCTACAATTTAAATGATAAGTTGTATCCCCACTATAGCACTATAGCCGTATTTCTTAGAATGTCTGATTTTATCAGTTTACATGTGGGTAGATAGAGTATAGAGAGACTTGGAGTTTCAATAATCATGTCCTATATGTATTCATGGAAGTTTATGATATCTCAGAAATGCCTCTGAACAGGTATAGAATAAAGACCCAGAAGCAGCAAAAGCCATCCATATATGGCTTAAAATTCCATGCCTGGCAATGTTGCTTGCAATTGTGGCATACTTTATATTCTTCCAGAAAAATTTCATTGCATTCATGGTTTTTATAGATATTTCAGTAATATAAATTTTCACTATTGCATTCTTGCTTTGGAGGAAATGAAGGGGAAGAAGGTTGGACTATAACTACATAAGGAAACATGACCTTGATTCACTGTCCTTCTGAAACACACTTTTCAGCCTTATGTGGTCAACTGTAGCGTATTGAGTTTTAAGCATTGAAGTACTCTGAAGACATTAAAGTATTATTTAAGATACTTCGCAAAACAAAAATCCTTATGTTTTTCTGGACAGATGAATTTATATATATATATATACTTTGTTATATATTTTCCTGGAAGTTCATAAGTTTATACACTATGCCCTTTCCCTTTCAGGATTTAAAGATCCTTTTGTCCTATAAAGTGTCACCTGCCTTTTTCCTATTTCACTAGCTTAATTGTTGGTGGCAATTATGGACTGGAATTCACTGTGTCACTGTATTTGTGTGTGTGTGTACACTTTCTTCTGAATATGGAAGATTTCAGTAAAATGTATTTCTAAAACTCTGTCCTTCCTCATATCTGCTTTATAGGGCTCAGAGACCATTACATCAAAATATGGAAGAAGCCTGCCTTAATGTTTCCCAAACCAAAGGTACTCTTTCATGATAAAGCACAAGAATATACGGAATTTGCCGAACCAATAACTAGAGCATCCAGTACTTGAAAGGCAGTAGACATTTCCCCATAGTCCTTCCGAAGGGCAATTAAAGCATTTCTGAGAGGGCTCATCCCAGTTACTAAGAGTTAAAGCATTTATAGAGTAAGCTATCCTTAAAGAACTAAAAATGCTGAAAAATAGGAGCATTATATTATGCATAATTTAATTCCACTCCTAGCAATATTTGTCTTTATTTGAAGAGATTAATTTCTGGAAGAATCTGCAGATCCCAGCACTTCCAGGAAACATCTTATCCTATACGTTTGATTAGATGAAACAATATTAAAAATAGTAATTTTAACAATTAACAAGAACCCTATCTGCTTAAAGTAATTAAGGTAATTCCAATAATACAATAAAGCTATGGAATTATGAATGAAGAAATGTAGAAAATAGGGGACTATTTTATCATATGTGTTAAAAGCAGTTTTAAAGCTTGTTTGATAGTTCACTGATCAGAAAAATAGTGGTAAGAATCAAAAAAATCATTGATAGCAAATAAAATTACATAGTGCTTCTATAGTTCCTCTTGATACAAAGGTACTTTTACTTTAATACAAAAGTATAACAGAAGTTGTTCAAGAAATAGCTGGACAAAATTTTGCTTTCTATATGCACTATATAGTTTATTTAAATTTTCTTTATGCTTGAAGGAAACTACCAATTTGTTTTAGATTTATTAAAACTACAAAAACAGATTTTTTCCTAATTTTAAAACATTCAAATTATTTTGAATGCTAAGGAAACATGTTTATTAGAATTCTTGGCAGCTCATAAACACTTCCTAACCCCTGAACTCAGGGCCCTATTGTCTTTGTCATGTGTTTTTAAACACACACACACACAAACACACATGGAAAAAAACACAAAAATACACATTCCAAAGCATACCCATAAATTCCAATAGGCTAGCATTCAACATATGTAGATATTCTACATATACCGTGAGCTATTGATTAAGCCATTGCCAGCAATATATGGATTTTAACATTTAAAACCATCTTGAAATCCTTCAAAATAATGCTTTTATTGAAGTTACTAAATTGTAATAACTTGACATAGCTAAAATCTCTGTCCAAGGTCAAAGTAAAAAAATGGAAACGTTCACATTTGGCTTTGGGATGATTCATTTTATGTGTTGACTTGATTGCGACATGGAGTACCCAATCAAACATATTTGGGGATGTGTTTGTGAGGGTATTTTTGAATGAGGTTTGAGCTGGTGCACTGAGTAAAGCGGATTGTCCTCTCCAATTAGCTAAATTGCACTGAATAAAGCAGATTGTCCTCACCAATTAGCTAAATGCCTGAACAGAACAAAAAGGCCGACTCTCTGGAGAATAAAAAGAAACTGATCTCTGCCTGTCTTCCAGCTGAGACATCAGCTGTCTCCGATGTTTGGACTCAGACTTGGGCTGGAACTTACACTATCAGCCTCCCTACTTCTCAGGCCTTTACACTCAGACTGGACTCCACCAC
The DNA here is from genome assembly GCF_000696425.1 of Galeopterus variegatus. Classification (NCBI taxonomy): domain Eukaryota; kingdom Metazoa; phylum Chordata; class Mammalia; order Dermoptera; family Cynocephalidae; genus Galeopterus; species Galeopterus variegatus. The sequence goes on along the minus strand of NW_007736305.1, from coordinate 11,764 downwards.
CAAATTTTCTGGGTCTTCAGCTTGCTGACTGCAGATATCAGGACTTCTCAGACTTCATAATTTTGTGAGCTAATTCCTTATTAACAAATCTCTTTATATTCTATTGAGTCTCTGGAGAATCTAGAAAAGTACAGACTTATTTCATAGATACCTTTTATCTGTTGTTTAAAATATTTGTCTAAAATTGTGATGAGACAAATAATTGCTCTACCTTTAATTGTAAATGACTTTTCTACTCAAGTCCTGGTATCCTGTGATTTAATCAAGCTGATGGAATATTTATAGGTCAAAATAAGTTCAGAGAGTATAGAAAAGGAAAATTTTTGACATCTTTAAAGTCCATTAAAAATATAAAAAAATTATTTAAAAAAAGGAAAAATTAAGATGCAAGAAAATAAATATTTCAAATTGTTTCAAAGCAATTAGACAAGAGTATTCTAAAGTTGTAAATGTTTGGCCATTGCTGGCAGTGGCTAACTCAGGAGCTTCAAGTAAATGCTATTTTTTCTATCGCAAAAAATATAGTTTGTGCAAGCACCAAAGAGCAAGCTGAATATAACAATAGATCTTTTAAAAAAAGTTTACAATCAGAAATTAAAGGAAATAATTCTTGATTTTTTTTAACAATGGATATCCCTAAATGCCCCAGTGTACAAATCTCAGAGACAGAGTAATGATTTAGAATATGCACCATTTTGATCCAGAAAAGCAAGGTTTAATTCATAGTGAATATCAATACAGCAATTATATGTATTTCCAATTGAAGTACAGGAAATCCCCTTTTTACAACATGATCAATAAAATTTAAAAGTTCTACCAAAATCCATAGTCACAATTGTGTTTGAATTCTGGGAACTGACCCCACCCAGATACTTTAAATCAGAACAGTATTCTGGTGTCAGAATATTTCTAGTTTATGGAAGGAATTCAAAAAATTTCCATTTTATTGGCATTTGTTTCAAAGATTCAATATAAAATGCACTGTTCCAACCACTTTTAAGTGTATAGTTTAGTAGTATTAAGTACATCCACATTGTTGTGCAGCCAGTATCCAGAACTCTTTTCATCTTGAAAAAATGAAACTCTATACCCATTAAACAACTTCCCATTCTCCCCTTCCCCCGCCCCCCACAACCACCCTTCTACTTTTTAAATCTATGAATTTGAATACTGTAAGTAGTCAAATAAGTGGAATCATATATTTGTCATTTTGTGACTGGCTTAATCTACTTAGTATCATATCCTCAATGCTGATCCATGTTGTAGCATGTATCAGAATATAGTCCTGTATTTCCTGTGGGAAAAAAATTTTGGTTATGGAATAAATATGAGATGATACAGAAAACTAAGGTTTTTTATTTATTTTTTTTTTTACCTTTACATTTACCCAATACAATGAATTTTTTTTTTTTTTTTTTTTTTTTTTTTTGGACTATAGAGCATCCATAACCTTTCCTATCATTTCCTTCTCCTTTTGTGAAATTATCTATCTGCCTTTGGATATAGTCTGATAAAACTGCTAATTATGTTCCCTTCCTTGCATTGATCTAGAGAAAGGTAAGTTTCCTAAATTAGGCCAGTCAGACTCACAGTTCCAAACTGAGGAGGAAGGAAGAAACAACAGTTGGAAATTATCCATCCCATCAATAGCATGAGGACCAAAATATTACTAATATTATCAATATTACTAATATGAGGAAGTTTCCCTGACATTCATGATGACTAGTTCTCCAGTTGAAAAGGGACAACACCTTTCAGTACATGTTCACATATTTGAATATGGGAAAAATATAATGGCATAAGCATTTCTAGTCCAGATGCTGCTCTAGCTATGTAAAGATTAGTGGGATGAGTTCTGCTTCCATTTGACTTTCCCTAAGTACATTGCAGTATCCTTATCACAATGTTTATGGAATTTTCTTAACAAAGAGTCTTATTGTTTTGCTTTGGTTTGTCTATTTTCGTATTATACTCACTATAACAAAAGAAAATTATTTGTCTATAATATTCACAGTAGAGAAATGGTTTCTTTCTTTAATTTTGACTGTATAGAATTTTATATATAAAATTTACCATATATATCTTATAGATCATGGATTGCATTTTATTTTATTATATATTATAATTATGTGTTATATATGATGTTATAATAATTATATATATATATAATACAAAGAGATATTATACTATGATAGATGTTTCCTTCTTTATTCATTCTTCATAGGGCGATAAAGCTTACATCCTTCAAATATGCAGGACTACATAGATGTAACTACATAATATAAAGTAATTCTGGTTAGTTTGGCCAATACATTCATTAATACATGCATTTACTAATTAAACCAACAATTATTTAGCACTTACCTTGTCTCAGACATCATGTTATACAGTAGGGACAACAAAATATAAAGGAAAGATGACTTGACTCCGTCACTTTTTAATTAAATTTCTTGAACTTCTGTGGTGTTTATAGGAAAACCTAGAATGATGTGAATTGAGTGTTTCCAATATTTTAAATGTCTACATCACTCTAAAATCACTCCAGTGATGATTCTGGTATATTTGAGAATGATAGCTACTTGTTTCTTTATACCTTACAGTGAACCAATAATTGAAGCAGAATTAAAAGGACGATTTTTCTGTTAAATTCTGCATTACAAACAAAGTGGGAATTCAGAAAGATCATAGAATTGACAAGATTTGTAAAGGTTCAGGTAATAATGCATTTTACTAACTGACATGACAATAAATAATATTTTTAATCAGGTGCATTACTAATAAATGCTATAAATAACAATAAATTAAGTTATTAAATTGGTTATTAAAATGAATGCATGGAT
>NW_007736305.1:7068-8082 GCF_000696425.1 Galeopterus variegatus | reverse complement strand
TAATGATTGCTTGATAGAAATAGACAAGTAAATGTTTGATAAATGCAATGAGAAAAGAAGTATAAAGTATAATTTCATTTTGTTGACATGTTTGTCCCTACATATTAGATGAGAATAAAGGCATATCAGGATTGTTGGTTGGTGAGAAAAGAAAGTGGTTAAAATCTAGACATCCTTAGAGAACAGGGCATGTAGAAAGATTTAGGCAAAGGAATTTGCATGAGGTAATAAATTCATATTAGCAATAATTAGGTAGAGAGCTATAGATCACTTACAGTATGTGAGGCTAAGATAAAATCCACTGCTTTTGTTTATTTGTATATTATTCAATAGACGTGTGTATTATTTAGTCTGTTATGTGTCAAGTACTATGGGAAAAAACAAGATTACAAAATAGTTTCTTTCATTGACATATGGAAAGACTTATTCTTGCACTCAACAAGTATTTATTGATTGTGCGCTTACTATTATATGGCAAGCTGTTGCAGAAAATACTGCAATGAGAAAAATACACAAAACTCCCTGACTCATGGATTCTATATTTTAATGGGGGTGGGATGGAGGGAGATGGTCTTTCAGAGTAAATATCAAAAGAAAGGCAAAAAGAACAGAATAGGCAGGAGAAACAGAAGTATGAGTATAATGGAATTATCCTAATGTGAGTTTGAGTTTGATTAGGTTTCTATTAGATATCATTAAATAGTACTGAGGAGTACTAAAGGGCTAACTTAGTTTTCTAGAGGTAACTCATAGTCATAGAAAATCTGAAACCCATGGAAAGAATATTGAATTAGGCATTCACAAAGAGCAAGATTCTCGTGAGCTGAATAACACCTAAAAACTGTATACAGGTATAAAATGAAAACTAAAAGTAGTTTAATGGTTGATGTTGGTAAAAGCAGCCAGGCCCTCTCAGTCTATTATCTACCAGAAGAAGCATGACCGGGGAACTCAGGAATCCAACCCCTCAGTATGTTGCCTGAATCCCAACTTGGATCTGCATGTAATCCTGAT
>NW_007736305.1:4832-6043 GCF_000696425.1 Galeopterus variegatus | reverse complement strand
TGCAGGTGGAGCAGTAGACACGAATGGCTGTGGCTGCACCCTCCTTCAGTGTGTGCTTCCATCCTTCTTCCATGTTGCTCTAATTGGCGTATAACACCAATTGATTGAGTGTATAACACCAGAATCCTAGTTTGTTTATTTCTTTTTCCTCACCCAGAAATCCAATGTTTTTATCTATAGCCCTTTCTCATATTAGTTGTCCAATCCATGGTTAAATTTCAGATCGTGATGTAGATAATTCTCTAACTTCCTTTCTCATCACTGCACTCTTTTATAAAAAGGAACAAACAAACAAGAGAAAGTAAAACTCTTAGCAAGTAACATTCATGTAACCCCACGAGCCAGTTTACTAGGAGCCTGTTATCTAGGTTCTGTTTGGCTCCTCCCACTATACTTTAGAAATAGAGTTTACTGTTACCTTCATTTGCACTGGGAAACTCTGAAGTGGAAAGAAATCACAGACCTAATGGTAATCGACTTAACAGGTATTAGATCCAGGACCCAAATCAAGACACTTTTACATAGATTCTAATCTTGTCTTGTCCTTACACGTTCCCCACAACCTTTTCCCAACTTTGTACAGTACCATGATCCCAAACACATCCAGGTGAGTGAGATCCTACAAGAGCTAGGCAACCCAAGAGAAGACTGAAACATTCCAGGACATGTTTTTTTCAAAATAAATTGCCTTATAGTTTAAAAAGTGTGGTTTTTCACTAAACATTTTTATTTTTGGCAAAGTATTCTATCTAAAATACTTTTTAAATTTTATTTGCATGTAGATATATTTATACTTTTGTATCAATCTTTTAGTTTTGAACTTATATTAATACTATTTCTTGCAAAGTAAAGCAAGGAACTGTCAAATCATATTGCTTGTTTTTTTCTTTGTTTGCACTAGACTTGAAACAAAGGCCCTTGAATTGACTCTCATTAAAATTATTTTAGAATCCAAAAATAAGGTCACGTTAATATTATTTAATTGTAAGTTCTTTGCCATAATTTATTAAGTTCACACATACACTTTGATGCATCAAAGCTCTGTTTCAATGAAATCACTGAATCATAAAATAATTATTTTGGTTTTTTCTCTATCATCTAATCAACAATGATGTTTCCAGTATTTTTCTGTGTAATTAAATATGTCCATGAATCATTAAATCCATCTGAAGTTAAAATATTCATAAAATTGTTGATTCAACAGTAATATA
>NW_007736305.1:2626-3345 GCF_000696425.1 Galeopterus variegatus | reverse complement strand
AAAAAAATATGCTTCACGAATTTCATAGATTTCTTAGATAAGATAACATGCCCAAAGATAAAATAGTATATCCAAAGCATCTAATAATTCCTAGCATATAATAAGTGCACAATAAGAAGTAGCTATTGTTTTGCATATCCTTATTACATGGAAGTATCTGGATCATTTTCTTATAGTGTCCAAGTTGATTAAGCAGTTAGATGATTACTATACCCCTTTGACAGATTTTTTTTTTAAATCATTCGTTCATTTAATAAACACTTACTGAATATTTATTATGTATCACCACTGTACTGGAAATTCAGACATAAATAAAGCAAAATATCTGCCTCAAGAAATTCACAGTATCATTAGCTCCCATTTATCAAAAGTGTTTTATATAAAAAGAATTGCATTAAACACTTTGAAAGCATCAATTATTTAATTACAACTGTTTACAAAGTCAGTGTTTGAACCTCTGTTACACTCTGAGTTTTAAGCCCAAGTTCTCAACTGGTCTAAAGTACTACTATGGAAAAAGAAAGCATATTTTGATACAATGAGAAGAGTAATAATTAATTTGCTTAATAAAAAATGTTCACTTTTTTCCATTTTTCCAACTGCATATTAATTTTAGAAGACAAAAACAAGTAGTTCTAGGGCCGGCCCAGTGGTGCACTGGATAGTGCGCCACTTGGGAGTGTGGAGGCGCTCCCGCCGAGGGGTCGGATCCCATGTGG
>NW_007736305.1:0-787 GCF_000696425.1 Galeopterus variegatus | reverse complement strand
CTATCTCCATCTTCATATGACTTTCTTGTTTGTTTCTGTATCATTTCCTCTTAGAACACCAGTTCTTAAATTTAGAGTCCATTCTAAATTTGGTATATCATCCTTACTAATACATATCCAAAGATTCTGTTTAGATATAAGCTCACATTCTGAAGTTCTGAGTGGACATGAGTTTGGGGGAGGGCACTATTCAACCCACTACAATTTATAATTTGTAGTTTATTGGAAATAGCAGAAATTCTATATTAAATATGCAGATGTATGCATTCATTTACTAAGCTAACATGATGTATTTAGTTTCTGACCTATACGTAATACAGAACTTGTTTTCAAGTAAAGGATGCTTTGACTTTTTTTTTTTTTTNAGCCTCATAAGGGAGATGTGCAAAAAGAAAGCATTAAATTTGAAAAGCGCAGTTGTAGCTGCTCTAAGGAATCTTTTTATTAAAGTAATGGACCAAATGATATCACATAGTACTGTGAGCTCCCAGAAAACACCATGTGGCATGTGTGCTCAGAGATGAAAAGTGAGTTTTCATTTCTGGTTCTTTTATATTTTAGCACATGAAACACCTTGGCACCTTTCATGCCAAGTAAAGCATATATTTAATATACATAAAGCTTAATGAAAGTGTTTTTTCTACAGAAAGGTTAACTTAAATTGCTTTAAATTGAATTTGTAGCTCACTGAACACAGCAACATTATTTGCCATCTGCCTAGTGATCTGCAGGTGGAGCAGTAGACACGAATGGCTGTGGCTGCACCCTCCTTCAGTGTGTGCTTCCA
>NW_007736304.1:65333-66278 GCF_000696425.1 Galeopterus variegatus | reverse complement strand
ACTCAATGAGATAAAAGAAGACTCTGTAAGACAACACAATGAAATGAGGAAAAAATATCCAGGATATGAAGGATAAAATTTACAAAGAGATTAATACCTTAAAAAATAATGTAGCAAAACTCCTAGAACTGAAAGACGCATTCAGTGAAATAAAAAACAACAGAGAGCTTAAGCAGCAGATTAAAACAAGCTGAAGAATATCTGAACTTGAAGATGGTCATTATGAAATAGCTAAGGCAGACAAGAAAAAGGAAGAAAGAATTTTAAAAGATGAAGAACCTCTAAGAGAGCTAGCAGACAACCTTAAGCACACAAACATCTGAATCATAGGTATTCCTGAAGGGGAGGAGAAAAGCAAAGGCACTGAAAATCTATTCAATGAAATAATAATGGAAAACTTCCCAGGTATAGAAGGAGACTTATTCAATGAAACAATAATGGAAAACTTCCCAGGTATAGAAGGAGACACAAACTTTTAGATACAGGAAGATCAAAGATCCCCAAACAGTTTCAGTCCAAAAAGATCTTCTCCAAACACATTATAGTCAAACTGGCAAAGCTTAAAGACAAAGAGAGAATCCTAAAAGCAGCAAGAGCAAAGCATCAAGTCACGTATAAGGGAGCCCCTATCAGACTAACAGCAAACTTCTCAACTGAAACTCTCCAGACAAGAAGATGGCATGACATATTCAAAATACTAAAAAAAAATGCCAGCCAAGAATACTATACCCAGCAATCCTTCGGCTATCCTTCAGAAATGAGGGAGAAATAGTGCATTTCCCAGACAAACAAAAAATGCGGGAGTTCATGACCACACGACCAGTCCTGCAAGAAATTCTCAAAGGAGTCCTGTGTCTGTAATCTGAAAAACAATAATCACCACCATAAATGCACAAGTAAGAACAAAAACTACCAGTAAAACACAAATGCAAATGAAAAAGACAA
>NW_007736304.1:58785-62376 GCF_000696425.1 Galeopterus variegatus | reverse complement strand
AACTGTGGTATATATACACCATGGAATACTACTCTGCCATAAAAAAGAATGAAATTCTGCCGTTCACAGCAACATGGATAAAGTTGGAGAAAACTATGTTACGTGAAGTAAGCCAGGCATAGAAAGAGAAATACTGCATATCCCCACTCAGAAGTGGGACCTAAAAAAACAAAAAGAAAGAAAGATTTAAAAGAAGGTAAGATACAACAATCACAATAATTTGTTAAACTTTCAAAAGGAGAGAACAGAACTGAGGCCATTAGAGGTCGCAATGGGGGAAGGGGCATAAGGATAGTGAGAAATTGGTAAAGGTCACAAAAGATGATTACACTGTATAATGTTGAATATACCAATTATCCTGATTTTAGCATCACATATCGCACACAGGTGTGGATATTCATTGGTATACCTCACAGATATGTAAAATTAATTATGTTCAATAAATAGAATTTTTAAAAAATAAGGAGAGAACAGAACTGTGGTTACTGGAGGTGGGGCAGGGGGAGGAGGATGGAGTTAGTGAGAAATTGGTTAAGGTTCACAAAGAATGATTATGTTTTGTAATGATGAATATACTAATTATCCTGATTTGATCATCACATATAATACACAAGTATTGATATTCAACTCTGTACCTCACAAATATGTATAATAATTATATTTCAATAAAACTTTTTTTAAAAAAAGGACAAAAATAATTAGAAATTTGAAATAAGAGATTTTCAAGAAAAAAGTTGCATTTTTAAACAGTCTTGTGTGTAGTTGTTTAAATGAACATTATGTATAGCAATTTGGAACATGTTTCTAATCAAATGAAGTTCTATTTATAGACAGGCAAGTTCATCTGCATGCATGTATTTTATTATTTTAGAATAATACTGTCCTTGCTGGTAATACCAAAAATAAAAATACTGAAATTGTTTCATTAAATAGGTGCTGTCTCTTAGAATTTACCTTTGTGGGCCGACAACTTCAGTTTTTAAAATTGAACATTTTAATTTTTAAAATTGAAGAGGATAACAATAATAACTGCTACTTATTAAACACTTAATTACAAGTATGTCCCAAGCCTTTACATACGTACATTTTTCCAAACACTCTATTATATGGGCAGTATCATCCACATTTTACAAAGGAGGAAACAGGCTCAGAAAAGCAACTTACGTGGCATCTCTGGGTTGGGCTGAAATTTAAGCCAGTCTTTCTTTGTCACCATGCTACATGTGACAACATGGCCTCTATTACCATTTGTCTGAACATAGTGTTTCATGAGGCCTTCAGTGGTCGGTGATTTCCTGAGGTGCTTCAGAGGAAAAGATGATGACACATTCTCTGAGCAAACAACGCTCCACCTGCCCCACGCCAGCACCAATCTGAACAGCTTTCAAAAACTATTGAGGCCCCGCAACACTACTTAGTTTGCAAGATCAGACAAGATCAGGAGTGTCCAGGGTGGTAAGGAAAATGTGTTATATATACACAGGGGAAAACTACTCAGTCTTAAAAAAAATGAAATTGTTTATTTACAGCTACATGGATGAGCTTGGAGAAAATTATGTTAAGTGAAACAAGCAAGGCACGTAAAAAGTAATACTGCATGTCCTCAGTCATGAGTAGGAGCTAAAAAAAACAAGGAAGGAAGGAAAGACAATCACAATAATGCGTTGGACTTTCAGAAGGAGAGAACAGAACTGTGGTTACTAGAGGTGGGAAAAGGGGAGGGGGCTAGCAAGAGATTGGTTAATGGACACAAGGAATGATTACATTTTGCAATGAACATGCTAATTACCCTGATTTGATCATCACGCATTGTACACAGGCATTGATACTCAACTCTATACCCCACAATCAATTATTTTTCAGTTAAAAAAAAAAAAGAAATGAATGGAGCATATAGAGAAGAAATCAATGCTAGGATACAGATTCTCAGATTGTGTGTTTTAATAGTATCTTTTATTTAAATTAATCCTTTGGGAATTATATTTAAAACATAATATATGTACATTGGAAACTTCCAAATAGCTCAGAAGGTTTCTAAAGAAAGAGTAAAACTCAGCCTCTCTTCCCCATGAATTATCATTACACAGTTTCTTTTGTTTCTTTGAGAAATATTACATGAGTATACAGTTGAATCCCAGGCCTGACCTGATGGAGGTTGCTGGGGCTCCTCCATCCATACCCCACTTTATTCATTTGTTCAATGAATAAACATTTGTGAGCTCATGTGTGTGCTAGGTACTATAAGCAAAGATATTTAAAAATAAATAAGATACAGACAGGCCCTTCAAACATTTATACGTACTCAGATCAGGAATCTCAAATTCAAATGCCTTTGAAGTCCAGACAGATAATAAAAATGATTGAAGCAAGCCAGAGGTATGCAGCAGAGAGTGTTGAAACACGGGATGTGAGCAAACCCAGAGATGAACAACAGCAGGAAGCTGCTAAAATTCTTCCAGCTGAGAGCAAAGGGAAAAGAGGGTGTTATTAGAGCCTCAGAGCCTGGGCCTGGGGGAGGGAGCTGGACCTGCTGAGGGAGGAACAGCAGCAGAAGCCAGAACTACAAAGAAGACACAACCGATGGTGTTTCCCCTCCCTCCACCCTCCAAATTCCCACCACTTCCTCTCATTAGCCAAACCTAACTGAAAGCCAATGAGTAAGGAAGTCTGAGAGATCTAAGTTGAAGGGGACAGGCCCTGTGACACAGAGCAGAGCTCGGAAAGGGCAGGGAATGGATCTGACAGCACACAGGCAAATGGCCAGTCTCCCTGCTATGGTGTTCTTTATTCCCAGGCCCCCACCCAATGCCCCATCTCCTGCTGTGTGACCAATCTCCCTACCTATATCCCAGCACCTTGCCTTGTACTGCCTTTGTTTACTGCAGGTATCAGCTTATTGACTCCCTGTCCCATCCTAAATCCCTTGCTTGTTCAACCTGCTATTTACTCTGAGGAACTCACATGGCTCCAAACCTTGGTTCCACCTTGTCGTCTAGCTTCGAGATACTCCCAGAAGGCCCTCTTTCCCTGTAAATTTTGCCTACAGGTTTTTGAAAGTCATGGCTCCACATTAGTTCTCAGCCTGCCTCCGGGAGGCATGCTCAGAGTCTAACGTTTTGGTAATATTTGTGAGTAACCAAAATAAAAATTAATGTTTCTTCTCCCTCACCAGAGCAAGGTAGAAAAAAAAAGTGGCAAAATACAACCATTTGCATTTAATGAATAATTTTCTTACTTTTAAAACTAAATTAGAATCTGGGCTGTGTTAAATCCACTAATTACACATTAAAATGAAGCTCATTCACTTCTTGAAAATTGTTCCAAACTGCTTAGCACAATTTCAAATTGAACTTTGACCTTTGATCTTACATTGAAGAGAATTGATGAGTCCTCCAAGCAATAAATGTTAGATTAATTATTTTACATTAATGAAACACTGGAACAAAAAGGAGAAAGAAGGAATTATTTTTTTCCAATGTCTATTGAGTCAGAAATCAAAAAGCTTATTAGCAGGTATTTTCAAATTTCACACATGAATGACATCATTTCATATCTTTTCTAAGAAGAAAAATCACCCGCTTAATGTTTTTT
>NW_007736304.1:56752-58068 GCF_000696425.1 Galeopterus variegatus | reverse complement strand
TTTTTTCTTGCCTTAAAGAATATCGAAATCAGTTCCTTCCTAAATTGCCCCTCTCATGGAATGTTCACTTCCTGACAACAGCCCTCTAAGCACAGACCACTTCTTCAAACTATAGTTTTATAGCTCTCCAATTTTTAAGCACATTTGTGCTTATTGAAATAAAAAGTCCTTCACAGGTGCACTGGAATTGTGCCTAGTAGAAAAAGAACTTGGACAGGAATCATCAAACTGCATATATCATCAACAAAATTCTAGAAGGACTAGTCCATGACAACTGAGAAAATCTGAAATTGAGGCAGCTGCAAACAAATTTAAGAAATTAGTACCAAGTGACTTCTTGCATCTATAGATCTTAGCTGATGTTTTCAGAAACTCACTTTTGAAAGATACTTAGTGGCATTTATATTCCTGAACAAAGTTGCAATTACGGTGTTTGAAACTCTAATAATATAGCTACAAATGAAATATAAGATCCCTTGGTATCACATATTTTAGGATATAATATTTCAATTAGATAACATAATGAAAATGCTTCATTTGGTTCTTATAAAGGCAAACCCACTGGCTGTACTGATGTTTCTCCCTGACTCGTGCATCCTTCTAACATTTCCACAGCCACTCTCAGGAATATACGAGGGTACTTCAAGAAGTTCATGGGGAAAAAATGGAGTTAAAAGGAGATATGAATCTCTTCATGAACTTTTGAAGATACCTCATGTGTTTTCCCAGAATAAGAGACTCATCACATCTCATTGTATGCCCTACTGTGGGAAGACACTCACTTTACTGGATGAGGATTATCCAAGAAAGCATTGTTCAGAGTGCATTCTACAGAACTCCAGTGCCTCAGGGTGTTAGCAGGTATTTCATGCACATCCACAGACACACACAAAGGAGTATAGCCAAGTAATTTTGAGAAATGCTGGATCAAATAAAGCTAAACAAGATTATTATTTTCTTGCAGGGCTTCTCAGAGATTTTACCATGCTAATGTGCACTGTGAATCTCCACAAAGAATATCATCAGCCTCACTTATTAAGAATGTGTGAACATAGACCTTTTCGTCACAAAGCATCTCTTAGGGCTCATGTGCTATAGAAACATATTTGGGCAAATGATGTTCTGAGGCCTTCCTCAGGAAGATTCTGTTCCATATGTGGAACAAAGCAGTTCATGCAAAAATAAGGGAAGCCATCCAGAAGACACACCAATAAAGGGGGTCAGGGAAATCATGGTCAGGGCTGAAAGAAAATGCGAACAAATCAGAAATATCGATGAGCTACCCTTTATTTAGTCCCTCCTGCATGCTCAATATT
>NW_007736304.1:54634-56431 GCF_000696425.1 Galeopterus variegatus | reverse complement strand
TCTTAGGGCTCATGTGCTATAGAAACATATTTGGGCAAATGATGTTCTGAGGCCTTCCTCAAGAAGATTCTGTTCCATATGTGGAACAAAGAAGTTCATGCAAAAATAAGGGAAGCCATCCAGAAGACACACCAATAAAGGGGGTCAGGGAAATCATGGTCAGGGCTGAAAGAAAATGAGAACAAATCAGAAATATCGATGAGCTACCCTTTATTTAGTCCCTCCTGCATGCTCAATATTTTGTGTCTTGTCTACTCAGTACTTTTGACAACACCTTGGCGTAAATATTATCTTCATTTTAAAGATAGGAAAACTGGGACCCAGAAAGATTAAGTGGATTTCCCAAGATCACACAGCTTGTAAGTGGCAGACCTGGAAATCAAAACTACATGTATTTTGACTCCAGTATGCCTTCTCTTCTATGCTATACTTCCTGCCAGAAAAAAATAGAAGGAGGAATAAAACAGTAACTGGCAGTGAAGCAAAAGAAAAGAGTGCTGCTCCAAGATGCACTTTCCAGGGACTGTTGCTGTGGGGAAAAGTTGATATCTCAAAAACAAATGTAAATTGTTCCTGGCTAGGCTGACTGTTTTTCGAGCCTACCTTCCAGGGCTCTGCTGCTCGGTGGCTGCAGGGACATGCACAGAGGTCATGGAAGCCTCTTCATCATGGCTACAGGCTAAGCAGTAACCTGATCAAACCCAAACCTCTGTCAACCTCAGAAGATGCAACTGGATGGAATCCAAGGGTATGCTGGAGCCAGCCCTTAACAGTTCACAAGAGCCAATTTTGTGTCAGTGTTCCCACTTCACCTTCGGTGATGTCAGGTTGGTAGTTTGAAACTGGCCGTGATGGGAATATTTGCACCATAGAAACCAGCAAACACTACGAACTGTGGATTTTGTGGTGTTTTGTTTTGTTTTGTTTTTCCTAGAGAACCTATTTATCAGCAAACCATTTGCTGTGAATTGAATGTCCCCCCAAAACTCATTGAAGCTTGACCCCACTGTAACAGTGCTAAGCGGGTGGGAAATCCAATTGTATTTGAAAGGCAGATCCTTTAAGAGGTGATTAGATTGTGAGGACTGTGCCCTTGTGAATGGATTGATCCATTCATGGAGTAACGGGCATGGTTCTGCTGGCCTTATAAGGAGGGCAAGTGAGAAGTTTAGCTCTCACTCTTGCTCAGGCCATTCTGCCACCATGTGATACCCTGCACTGCTGTAGAGTTCCGACCAAGAGGAAGGCTCTCACCAGATGTTTCCCTGGACCATGGCCTTCTCAGCCCCCAAAACTGTAAGAAATAAATTTCATTTTCTTTGTAAATTACCTAGTTTTAGTATTCTATTAAAAGCAGCAGAAATGGACTAATTCACCACTATTGAGTCTTAACCAAAGGACAGAAATAGAAAAAAACAAAAAGTGGCAATACTTCCAGCTAAATAAAAACCACAGTAGTTATCCTCCTTAATGTTAAACTCAGATATTAATAATCTGTGCTAATGAAAATGACCAGTGCTGTGTATAATGAGAGATTAGATTATTCTCTGCTACCCTCCAATAACCTGCACAATGTAGGACAAAGCAGAGAACTACCTAAACAGCTGGCCCCAACCCATTCTGATATCACACTGCCCGGATCCTGCAAGGTCAGGATGACTTGTTCCAGCCCCCTGCACAGTGCAAATGTGACTTAGTCTCACCTCCCTCTCCTACGTGTATCAATGGACCCCAAGCTGCAATCCCTGGATCCCCAAAAATTCACAGAGCAGTAGTGAGGATATAAAAATGCCACAG
>NW_007736304.1:46762-53258 GCF_000696425.1 Galeopterus variegatus | reverse complement strand
TCTGTGATGGTGAGTGCCCATAGCCTTTTTATAGGAAAGTTTTTACAGAGTAAGAAGGAAATGCTACTCCTAATAACTCACAGGCCACCTCCAACTCACCCCACCATACCTCAGTGAACTATTTAATGTGTGTGAACTACATAATCTTCCCTGAAGATAGGACAAGGAAAGCTACAAACCAAACTTAACACATGTTGCCTGAAAGAAATAGCATGAATGTTACCTAAAAGAAACAGCCCAGCTCTTGTGTGCATAAACCATCAGCAGATGGAGCCCTTTGCTAATTCAACAATCATTCTGGGTCTTGCTTTGCTGGCCTGTGATAGTTACATTCCTTGTTTGTGTGGCTCACACTGAACTGCTGTCATCCTTAGGATTAGTTCATCATTGTATTTTGCATGGAAGTATCCATGACCTACGTTTCTACAACTGAATGGCAGAAAAATTAAGATGAATTCTTTCAGTATTAGAGACAATATTTGACATATTGCCTTTGTATTTTCCTCAGGTGTGTGAATATGGTGCTTTGATTAATTCAGTCCATAAACATTAAGATCACCATGTGTTGCAGGAAATATCCTATCTGTTTGTTCTCTCTAAATCAACCTAATATTGATTTGGGCACCAACTCATCAGACTGGAAGGAAATTCAGTAATTAGTAGGAATTCCTCCACCCCCTCCCCTCATCCCCCCAGTTCAGCTTCCTGCAAAGGTTCCAGGGCTTATACAGTTTTAAAGGAAGAGAAGACATGGAGGGGAGGATGTACCTCTGGTCATTGGTCATCTGTTTGGCCAAGTTACCAAGACAAATGTTGTCTCTGCCACTTCTAAACCAAGTGGGAGATATAGGGATTATCCATGAAGCTGAAACCCCCCCAAGACCCACTGGGTCTTACTTCCCTAGTAAGGGCGGCAGGTAGCCATCCGTCTTTGGGGTATTGCCAGAAGTACCACCAAATTTCTGGTTTCTCTGGTGTACTAATCTGTTTATTTTGTTTATAACAAAATACTTGGGAACTGGATAATTTTTAAGAAAATGCAGTTTATGCTTGCAGTCTCAAAGGCTGGTAAGTCCAAAGTCCAGGGAATACATTCGGTGAAGGCCTTGGTGGTGGTGACAGCAGGGTATCACATTGTGAAAATGGCAGAGCAGAGAGNCAAGTTACCAAGACAAATGTTGTCTCTGCCACTTCTAAACCAAGTGGGAGATATAGGGATTGTCCATGAAGCTGAAACCCCCCCAAGACCCACTGGGTCTTACTTCCCTAATAAGGGCGGCAGGTAGCCATCCGTCTTTGGGGTATTGCCAGAAGTACCACCAAATTTCTGGTTTCTCTGGTGTACTGATCTGTTTATTTTGTTTATAACAAAATACTTGGGAACTGGGTAATTTTTAAGAAAATGCAGTTTATGCTTGCAGTCTCAAAGGCTGGTAAGTCCAAAGTCCAGGGAATACATTCAGTGAAGGCCTTGGTGGTGGTGACAGCAGGGTATCACATTGTGAAAATGGCAGAGCAGAGAGAGACTAACCTTTCATGTGCTCCTCTTTTTTAGCCCTCAGAACCATGCTCCTGACCACCATTTTTAATCCGTCACTACTGCATGGTCCTACAATCCAATCGCCTCTTCAAGGACCTACCTTTCAAATACTGTAATAGGATTTCCCACCCTCAACAGTTAACACTGGGGAGTAAGCCTCAGTGACATTGGCAGGCCATCTAATCTACAGCATCTGGCAAGCAGACCTCTCTTTTATCTATTCTGAAGACTAGGGGATCTTATTTTTAAGTCAGATAAAATGCTTCTTTAGAGCAATAGTCATCAACCTATACATTGGAATCACCTGGAGAGCTGTGAAAAAAATACAGATTCCTGATTCCCACCTCCAAAGATACTGGCCTAATTGGTATATACTGAGGCTGGGACAACAAGGTAATTCATAACTCACCAAGTGACCCTAACCTGCAGCCAAGACTGAGAACTATCCCTTCTCTCA
The DNA here is from genome assembly GCF_000696425.1 of Galeopterus variegatus. Lineage (NCBI taxonomy): Eukaryota > Metazoa > Chordata > Mammalia > Dermoptera > Cynocephalidae > Galeopterus > Galeopterus variegatus. The sequence goes on along the minus strand of NW_007736304.1, from coordinate 51,261 downwards.
TGACACCCCCATCAAGGCCTCCCTCTCCCCTCAGTGGGCTTGGTATTTGGAAACAACAGCCAGACAGGAAAATGACTTTTCTTCTTTCTACACAGAGAGTGTGCTACTACCAACTTGAATAAATAGAAGGAAAATATCTGTGGATTGAATGTCCCCCCCAAAACTCATCAAAGCTTGATCCACATTGTAACAGAGTAAGTTGTAACATTGTAAATCAGACTATGGCAGTGTTGAAAGGTGAGGCATTAAAGAGGTGATGACTATTCCCTTGTGATTGGATTAATCCATTCCTGGAGTAATGGGTTAATGGTTTAGTGGGTTGTTGCAGGAGTGGCACTCGTGGCTTTATAAAGAGAGCAAGTGAGCATGTTAAATAGTTTATACCATCCTCACCATGTGATTGCCTGCATCACATGGGACCCCGTACAGAGTTCCCACCCAGAGGAATACCCTCACCAGATGCACCCCCTGGACCATGAACTTCCCAGCCTCTGAAACTGTAAAATCTAAATTAAATTTCTTTATAAATTACCCAGTTTCACATATTTTGTTATAAGCAGCAAAAAATGGACTAATACAATACCAGGGGGACAAAATCATCTTCTTTACATTATACAACCTATGAACTCCATACAATCCAGGATACAAAATGGAAAAGACACTGTTCTCTCTACAAACCAATTTGAGTTCTCACCAGAATCAGAGGAGGCATTTCTTTTCAAGTATTTTTTTATCTTTGTGCATTAAAAGGGTTATATCATAATTGCTAAACAATAAGCTTATGAAGTATATTATTCAAAATAAGATTTTAATTCTATAAATCTTTTTCCAAATGGTTTTTAAATATCTTATTTGTAATCTGTCTGCATAGTTAAAATAAACTACATGTGTCAGAAATTCCAACCAGCAAAACCCTCATTCAGATAAGTACAAAATAGAATGTTGGTGTTACAAGGTATAGAATTCTATTCTCTATAATTTGAAACATAGGAAAGTATGATTCTTCAGCCACAAAACATATTGGACAACATTAACTTCTGATGATTTGTTTTACTAAATATCTTCTTCTGTCTTAATCTATGACATGGTTAACTGTAACTGTCAGATTTGAGGGCATAACAACTCCAACTCCGAGGCAGAGCTACTCTGCACCTATCTGTGACTCAGAACATGAAATAAAGCTTCCAACTTGTGTATGCCACCACTTCGTATTGTTGTTTTCAATTTTTATCCTTTGAAGACTAATTATTTCCCCACATTTCTACACCCTACCCTGCCCCATTCAAGTCCACTCCTCTCCCATCTGACAGCCACTTGGATACTCAGGCTATAATAACAGAAGCTGCCAGAGAGTAATCATAAAAATCAAATACTAAATTTGGACTTTTTTGGGTCCCAAGCCCTTATCTGTTGATTAATGCCAGTCTTGCCTTATGAAAATAACCATGGGAGCTTTTCGAAAATTCAGATTCCCAGGCCACATTCTGGGAACTCTGATGCAGTACATCTGAGGTGAAGCCAAGGGAAAAACCAAAGTATTTTAAAGCTTGTAAGATAATTTTGACAGGCAACCATGCCTGGGAACTCCTGCCATATAAAATGATATACTAACAAAGATTTCTAATCAGGGTCATGTCATACCCAGATTAAATTTTCTTTTACAAACATCTTTATAGGTGTTTGCATTACAAAAGAAATACAAGCTAATAAAAACTTTTACACAAAGAAGAAGTGTATAATTGTGGTGGTGAATTTTATCTAATTCCTTTGCAGCAAGCTTTCAAAATGATCTTATATTTGTTCTCCCTTCACCTATTAATAGAATAAGTTACACTGATGTATTCCCTAAGTCCAACCAAACTTCCTGAAATAAATCCTATGTAGTCATATTAGTCTTTGTGATAGAATGGTGGATCCAAGTTGCTAATGTATTTATTCAGGATTCTTACATCTTTATTCATAAGTGACATTGACTTGACAGCTTTCTTTGCTGTGCTATGCTTTGCTACTGGCATTAGAGTTATGGAATCCTCAGAGAATACACTGAGAATTTTTCCATCTTTTTCTTGCCCTGGTACAGTTGACAAAACATAGGAATTTTCTGTTCATTGAAGGACAGTAGATCTCCAGCCCTATAAAAATAAAAGATTACATCTGAGACTGGAACTTTTCAGGAAGGGAGAGTTCTCTCACTACCTTTTTTATTTTTTCCAATGGTTTGTTCTATTCTAGTTTTCTCCCTCTTCAGTTAACTTTTATAAAATTATGATTTTCTAGAACATCATTATTTTAATCAACATCTTCAATTTGATTTCATTTAAAATGGTACATGGTATTTTTAAAACCTCTTTTCTGTCAAGGTTACATTTCTTCCTTGTTCCTAATATACTTATTGATAGAGCATCTAACTCTGGAAAATATGCAAGTTTCTGATCTTTGGGGAGAACCTGATGTGACTTTCACGCCAGAGCAGCTCTGACAGTAGAGAGGGCAGAAAGGCGGTAGCGGGCCGGGCTGTGCTTCCACTCACCGCCAGGGGGCAGCACACTTAAGTTTCCCCACAGAATACCTGGATCTACAGGGGGCAGCCAGGCTGGAATCATGCTGGAAAGAGCCCTGTTCTAGAAGGCAAGCTAGATTCAAGGAAAAGGGAGGGAGTGTTTACTTGGAGGGTGCATTAACCCCTCAGGAAATATGGTAGCAGGAGGTTCCAGTACCTCACAAGCAAAGGAGCCCCTGCCAGTCGAAGGACACCAAAACTGGATGCCAACTACACTGACCAAGTAAGACCTCACCCCTCCCACCTGCTCCCTCTAGCCCTGGAGGAAGCTGAGGCTGCCTTCTAATGGAAGAGTAAGACAGAAAGAGTGAAGAAACCTGCCATCACACATCACCATGCTTCCCTCAATAAAAAATTTTTTAAAAAAAACAAACTGTGCCAGGTTTCTGAACCCAAATCTAGCCTGAGCTGGGAAAATAGAGAAGCTTCTATAACGGAATGGACCAGACTTTTTAATATCTGAAAAGCTATAGGATCTGCCCAATATATTACTCAGAAAGAAGAGGAGGAATAAAAAGAACTGGGAGAATAAAGAAGAAAGCGGAAGGGGATCTGTTTGTATGCCACCAACTTCAGCTTCTCCAATAAGCCAGTTTTATAAGTATTAGAACCTGAGATTAGTGATTGAGAAAAATTAAATATTTGACATTTTACCTTCACAGGAAGCCTTTATGCAAATGAAATGCAGAACATTGAGCTGAAATACTTATTGCTAAATGAAAACAATACCTACAGACTCTTGTATGCATAGGAGAATTGAGTAGATCAAAAAAAAAAAGATGGCATTCAAATAATCAAGGAAAAGATTAATTTTTTATTGAAAAATTTCAGTCAACTGTCCATCTACCCTGAATCTAATCATAAGGAAACAACACATAAACCCAAACTGAGGGACATGTGAGGAAAAACTGAAGAACTATTTTACATTAAAGGAGACAAAAGAGATACAATTAAATGACACATATGTTCCTGGTATGAATCCTAGACCAGAAACCTTTTTTCTTTTACTGTGAAGGACATACGTAGGACAGTTCTACAAATGTGAATAATATTTGTAGGACAGGTAATAGCACTGTATCAATGTTAATTCCTGATTTTGATCATTGAATTGTGGTTATATAAAAGAATGTCCTTGTTCTTAGGGAATACACATTAAGGCATTTTAAGGGTAAAGGAGATGTATCTCTGCAACTTGCCCTCAATACAGTTCAGAAACAGTGTGTGCGTGTGTGTGTGTGCGTGTGTGTGTGTGTGCGTATCATATGTATGTGTGTATACATATACATGTATGTGTGTGAATAAATGTTTTTCATATATATATATATATAGAAAGAGAGAGAGAACCAGAGAGTGGGGCACACCCAATTCAATCTCAGATATACTCCCTGCTCTACTTGTCCAAATTCCAGTTGTATTCTTGACTCGTTTCATTTTCATGGTCACAACAACGTAAATATTCCACAGTCTCCACCCCTCCTTACAATGGCTTGCTGACCTATACACATGCCATTTGATTTCCCTACTCAAACATTCATTACGTGAAGACTTTATATTTCTTCCTCCAATAAAGTTGAAGGATAAACAAAATGAAAAACCAAAGGACAGAAGATACTCTACCTTCAAGGAGGGGAGGGCACAAATCTCCATTCCTCAAGTGTGGATTGTGCAAAGTGCCTTCTTTCCAAAGATTACAACATGGAAAGGGGTAATTTCACACTAGTGAAACCTGACAAACACTGTCTCAAGCCAGGTTTTCAAGGTGAACATTAACAATACTGTCATGTAGATAGACTTCTCTCTTGATACAATGTGATGAAGGCCTTCCTCCCTAACACCCATAAGTCCAGTCTGATCATGCGAAAAACATTAGACAAATCTCTATTGAGGGACATTGGACAAAATACCTCCCTAACTAGTACCCCTCAAAACTGTCAAGGTC
>NW_007736304.1:41435-45918 GCF_000696425.1 Galeopterus variegatus | reverse complement strand
AAAACTGTCAAGGTCAAAAACAAGAAAATTCTGAGAAACTGTCACAGCCAAGAAGGGGAGTAAGAAGATTTGACAACTAAATGTAACGTGGTCTCCTGGATGGGATCCTGGAACAGAAAAGGGACATGGATAAAAACAAAGAAAACCTAAATAAAGTAGGGACTTTAGTTAATAATAATGTATCAATATTGGTTCATTGATTGTGCCAAATGTATCATATGAATACAAGATGTTCATAGGGGAAACTGGGTGTAGGATACATAGGAACTGTCAGTATTAACTGTGCAATTTTTCTGTAAATTTGATACTGTTCTAAAATAAAAAGTTGATTAAAAACAAAAACAAAAAAGGGCACAATACCGCCATACATATGTAAAGACTCGTATATATGATGTATTTGTATGTGTACATATGAAGGGCAGCACTTTTACTTTTTAAATAACTTGCACATAGTAAAATGTTTCTTCAAATATTAACAGACGGTAAAAAAAATTAAAGCTATAAAAGGAAAATAAACAAATAAACACTCTCCATAGTAAAGGAATAAGACACCATAAAGTTTGTTTCTCAAAAGGTAAGTTTTATCCACAAAAAGTACTCTACGCTATTTTAGAAAATTTGCAACGTGCAGTAATGTATAAGAACAAAGTCACCTGTGCTCTCAATAAAAAAGGTGAGGGGGAAAAAAATCACCTACATTCATAAGAATAAACTTTTAACATAATGATTTCTGGTTTTAGTTTTTCTCTTCTTTAAAAAAATTTTTTCTCATAATAAAAGTAATACCTGTTGTTTCAGAATAAGTATACATACAGAAGAAAAAATATCACTTAAACTTACAGAAAAATCATTCTTTCATCTCAAAATCATTTGGCATTGTTTGACTCCTGATTGGAAAAAACATTTAGAAAATATTGAAAGTATATAATATGAATAATAAAATCTGATATTCTTATGACCGTACAGCTTCCTTTCCCTCCACATTTGGATATGTATATGAGCAAGAAGGGAGTCATGTTTGTCAAACTACACATACAAGGTACTTCAAAAAGTTCATGGAAAGATTTGCATTATCTTCTGATTGTATTTTTTATGAACTTTTTGATGTACCCTCACACATAATGATCTTGGAAAATGCATATGATCAAATGTTAAGTAAACAAAGCACAATGCAATAATGTAATTCCAGTTATGATCTCAAGTATCCAGATGAAATTGTGTATTTTGAGATTATACTGACTATTCCGCTTATACTATGCTTGATTTACTTAATTGTCAATCTTTCCACTTACCTTTGTTATCAAATATTCTTCACTATAAAAAATGAAGTTGAAGGGGGCTCTCCATGAGGCATGGAATATTGAAAATGCAGTGGTACCTTGTAGCCCTCCTTTCCAATCTTTGGTTGCCCAGGGCAGGATGCCTCCCAGAGCCAGACATCTGTTTCCTCAGCTGGGAAAAGGCTGAGGGGTTGAGTTGAACCCCAAGGCATCGATTGCCACAGCAGTCTCACCCGGTGTGAGAACTTGGTCCTTTTCTAGAGTTCCTCATCCCCTCCCAGAGTCCGCCAGGTACATCTCTCCAAGACATCAGAATGGAAATTGACTTCTTATTGGTACATTTAATTCTAAAACCTGATCATAAAAATAGGGGCTTGATTATTATTATCAACTGTTTTATTTTACTTAGGGAGGCAAAGTTTAAATAATGCTAGGAATCAAAATAATTTATGTGACCACGTTAGGATGACCAGTGCAAAATTATCTCTGATTCAATTTTTTTCAAAAACAGTACTTTCTAACCCAAGCATATTCAGTGCAACTTTTGCTTTTTATCCTAAAAAAGATAACTTTTAAAAAATCACTCCTCCATTACAATTGGACAGTTTTCCAGGAGTCCCTTCCTTTGCATGTGTTGTACTATGAGTATCTCAGTTCTGAATGGATCACCTTATATGTTCCAAAAATTCTTTGATATTTCTTCTCTTCTTGTGACACCCTTCCTGTTATCATTTGTCTCAGTCTGTTCTGGCTACTGTAAAAAATACATTAGACTGGGTAATTTATAAACAACAGAAATATATTGCTCACAGTTTCTACAAGCTGGGAAGTCCAAGATCAAGGCACCAGCAGATTTGGTGTCTGATGAGGGTTTGCTCTCTGCTTCAAAGATGGTGTCTTGTTGCTGCACCCTCACATGTTGAAAGTGGGGGAAAGCTCCCTCATGCCTCTATCATAAGGGCACTAGTCCCATTCACAAAGTCTTCATCCTCAGGACTTAGTCACCTCCCAAAGGCTCCACCTCTTAATACCAATACACTGGGGATTAGATTTCAACACAGGAATTTGGGAGGGACACAAATATTCAGACCATAGCATCATTGCTGCAATGGGTTTATGTTTTAGCTGTATAGTTCTTCCATTATTTCAAAGGTAATTTGGGGGAGAGAAGAGGTAAGTGCAGCCTCTCTCTGCTGTTTGAACTGGAAGGAGTTGATTTTCATTTAGAGAGAGACATGTGGCTGTAACGAGGAGAAGGAATTGCTGGAATGTAAAATGAAGGCTGGAAAATGGTAGCTACTGTGTAATCCAGATGAGAAATGGCGAAAGCCCAAATTAGAGCCACATCAGTGGGATAGAAAGGAGGGAGTATACTGAACTCTGGGGGGAAATTTACTGTGTTGGTGAAAAGACAAAACAACACAAAACACAACCTGAGTTTCTCATGCACAGAGCAATATCTCAGCTATCACTGGTTTCTGCGCCTCCTCAGACAAGACCTCTGCCCTCATTATTCAAGGAGTTGCCAAGGGGTGGCTTGCATGTGCTCAAAGTGTGTCTATTCCTGCAGACTTCATTGCTCCAACGGACATCTCCAGAGATCAGTTGAAGTCCTCACATACCACCCAGAGATTCAAAATAATGCCCAAGCCATAATCGAGCTCAAGCCCTTGACAACTAAAGCTTTCTTGTGGGTCAAATTCAGTATTACTTTTTTCTTAGAATAGGTTCTTATCCAAAATGAACTTCAATTCTCATGCAAATAGCCCTCTGGAGTGATCATATCCACACCTGGTCCCCACTGGAGTTACATGGATGGAGCTGAATCCCATTTGAATTCAAACTGTGACCTCCCTCCTCATCCTCCACCCATCATACCCAGAAGAAACATTTTAATTAATACAAAGCAGCAATTTGTTGAGTTCTTAAAAAAAATACAGACAACAATGAATATACATATTCACAAATAAAATTCCTTTAGTTAAGGAGAAACTGTACGAAACAAAGAAGAATTATAATTGACCCTTGAAGGTCTTTGAGTAGTTAGAGACCCAGTTTGGTTAAAAGCAAAAGTTCCAGAAAAATTGATCAACAGGAGGAAAGCTGTAGAGGCAGGACTATGTTCACACATCTAATGATTATGTGCAAGGTACTGTGCTGGGACCTGGGTATTTGCAAATGATAAGGTGGGTCTCTGCGCTCTGGTAGTTTGAAGTCTAGCTCAGATAATAAGGTCTATATAAAATCCTCACGACTAACAAGTGTTAATATTCAAACAGTTAAATATTCAAACAGAGGAGGAGGTGATGGAAAGTTTTGAGGAAAAGATGATGTTTGAGCTGGGCCTAGAAGAATGGGTAGGACTATGTCAGGCACAGACAGGAAAAAGAGAAATCCAAGCAGAGGAAGCAGCACAAGCAAACATATCAAGTGTGTTCAAGAGGAAAAAGAGAAATCCAAGCAGAGGAAGCAGCACAAGCAAACATATCAAGTGTGTTCAAGAAATGATCCCTATTGCTTAGTTAGATCAGGAAAGTCATGGGAGATAGGACAGGAACGATAGGGCAGGCTCAGGCCTTGGAAGAACTTTAATCCCAGGGGTTTGTATTTTAATCTGTAGGCAATGGGAATTCACTGAAGGGCAAGTAATAGGGTCTCAGCCAAATTTTTATGAAAATAAATCTGAAAACAGTGTATGGTACGGAAAACAAGGGTGGATAATAAGTGAAGATACAAATACAAAGATGAGGCAGTAATCTAGCTGAAGAGGATTAGAGTAGAAAAACAGCAGGATTTGAAAGACAGCAGCAAATGAATAGGCAGGAGGTAGTGACTATAGGAGACACTGCACAGACCAGAGCAGCATGCTGTGGGTGGTTGAGGTGACAGTGAGAGATAAGGACCAGCTAGGGAGGATGGCATGGTTTCCAGCTGGGTGAGGAAGAGGCTGGTGATGCAGTTAACAGGAGTAATTTCAGAGGGAAGGGAAGGAGATGATAAGGACTCACTAAGGCATGTGATTGAATGAGTCATGTTCGGGGACTCAAATGTAATCTTAGAATGGGCTTCCCTCAATGCAAGCTTTAGGAGATTCAAGAACCCCCAAAGTCCATGCAAATTTTTGACTTTTGTTTTCTTTTTTTGTTTGTTTGGTCTGGCAACTGTTCTTTGGAAATTATGTGTGTGTGTGTGTGTGTGTGTGT
>NW_007736304.1:40386-41321 GCF_000696425.1 Galeopterus variegatus | reverse complement strand
TGTTTGTTTGGTCTGGCAACTGTTCTTTGGAAATTATGTGTGTGTGTGTGTGTGTGTGTGTATGCACACACATATATACACACACACATATATACATATATATACAATACATACATATGAGTGTATTTGTGTAATTTTTCATTAAAACTCTCAATCACATCTGGATACCCCCACACCCCAAAAAAGAAGTATCTTGGTTCTACTGGTCTAAATGGACAGAGCCTTCATGTAGAGGAATGAGTGATGAGAGACAAACTTGAAAAGGTTGATGCATTGTGAAAGCACTTAAAAGTTAGATAAGGGGTCTTGCAGAAAAGGGAGGAACTGACATTTTTTAAACTGAGGCAAGAAACAGTGAAAGTGATATTTTAAAAGATTAATTTGAAATGGAAAGCAGAACCAATTGAAAAAAAAAAAGAAACCAGAAGTAGAAAGACCAACTAAAAGCGCACTGCAACAACCTGGGTAGTAAGAGAAGGCACCTGGGAAAACAAAGAAGGAAGAACTTGGAGATGGTCAAGGAAGACGTGCAAGGACTAAGTGACAGATTGACTGACATGGGAGTGAGGACAAAAGTTAAGTCTGGCCTTGGCAATTGCAGTGCTATTCACAGAAACATGAACAGCAGAAAGAGATGGGTCTTAGTGAAGAGATATGTTGTATGTGCTCAGTTGGAAGCGATGCTGGGACGTGCAAGCAGAAATGCTCAGGGACTCAAAGGAGTTAAAGAGCAGTGCACAGGAAAGAGTTCAGAACTGGAGACAGAGATTCAGGTATCAGTAACACCAATAAGTCTCTGAATGAGCAGTCATGAGAAAATAATTATTGGGGGGGGGGAGGCTCAACATGGAATCAGAAGAAAAAATAAATTATTAGATATATACAAATCGAAACAAAATAGCAGAGACTATCCAGGAGTTAGTCATGACCTTCCA
>NW_007736304.1:32047-39967 GCF_000696425.1 Galeopterus variegatus | reverse complement strand
AGATATATACAAATCGAAACAAAATAGCAGAGACTATCCAGGAGTTAGTCATGACCTTCCACTATGCAGGTGTCATACTAATTTATCATGTCTAGTTCCCATAATTTACCATTTTCCAAAATGTTAGGTTAGATATATTTACTTTATGCTGAACCCTGAAAAGAGGCTTCCCTTATGATTGGAAACCAATTCCAAAGCCAGTTAGTGCTGCCAATGAGGCTGGTAGCTGGGGAAACTTTTGTTCCACCAAGAATGCCCTTGTTCCCATTGAGTTTCTGAGCACAGCATAAGCTATGGCCAAAGACAGCTAAGGATTAAAGGATACGTCTTTACAAGCTAATCAATAATAATTGACTTGTTCCGAAATTATGCCCCCTTCCAGGATACGAGTTTCTGAGCACAGCATAAGCTATGGCCAAAGACAGCTAAGGATTAAAGGATTCGTCTTTACAAGCTAATCAATAATAATTGACTTGTTCCGAAATTATGCCCCCTTCCAGGATATTAAATTGATTATAATAAATATCTGAAACTTTTCTAACATCTCTCCTCTCAGTTCATCCATTTGTCTAGATTGTGTTAGGCTCATGAATTTTTATTTTAATTATACATGTACTAAGAACTTTTAAATCAATCAGAAGCACATAAATTAACATGAATTTGTTTAAAACAAAAATATTGCCTTTTTTTCTCACTTTCTTCATTAATTCCTGACTGGTTCAAGTTAATAACATCAATGCAAAATACATCTATAGTTCTTCACAGACATCAAATAGTTTGAGACAAAAGCATTAAATTAGCATGCCTAAAGTATCTCATATCCAGCCACACAGAAATGAATAGAAGCGATTTGAAAATGAGAAGAAAGCAATAACTAGGAAATGCAACTTTGAACATTCTCCATGCTCACTCTCCATCACAGTTGATGGAAGTGAACACTGCAGCACACTTCAGCCCCCGTTAATAGATGAACTGCTTTCATCTCACTGTTAGAGGACCGGTGGCTTCTTTTTTCTCATTCGCTAGTGGCTTGAAAATGTCTAGCTGCATTTTACCTCTTTACCTTCTCAAAAGCTTACATAAAATGCTCCATTGATTAGGGTCTCTATGCAAGATTAGGCATACTCTTTAAGAAATTGCTTAATAAACTCTTTGAAAATCTTGGTTTACAATTAAAGAAAGGAACTAAGCCATAGCAAAGTCTGTTCGTGGCCAGCTATTGGTGAACAAGATGGGGTCTAACCATCATCTGTGGCTGATTTATACCTGCTCTGAAACTCCATCTCAGATGTCCTCTAGTTCAAAGGATGAACCTTTACCCATTCCGTAGATGAAAATGTTTCCATATTTTGCTGATTTAGAGGATTTATTAAATCTTACAAAGTTTTACTCATGTTATGAACTGCACAATAAATGTATAAACTTTGTTGTGCTATTGAGAATAGGTAGAAAATTCAACTGCACAAATATTCCTGAATACTTATTTTGTGTAGAGCATCAAAACTATGTAGGGCATCATAAAGAGAAATAATACTTGATTCTTACCCTCAAAGGTTTATGATCTAATTAGGGAGATACATATGTGTATCTGAAATCCCAGCAAACTGTGATCTACAAATTACCAACGGGGAAGGGAGTGCAAATCCAGCTGAGATATTCATGTGAAAGAGGTGTTTAAGCTTAGTCTTGAAGCATGGGGAGAAGGTAGAGAAGAAATCATGAAGTGGGGAAATCTAGTAGAGAGGAAGGGATTCAAAGCAGAAGATCCATAGCAAGGGCAGTGTAGCAAGAATGTACTGACAAGTTCAAGGGCGCATAGGTAGTTCAGCTGAACCTAAGAGGCATAAAGAGAAGTGGAGGTAAAGACAGCACTGTGGTGTACAGCTCTGATGACTCTGTGAGTACAAGTTCTAAGCCTTGGTTCCCTTATTTTTTATATGAAGAGAGTAATATTTACCATGTTAAGTTTTCTTAAGGGTTGAAGGAAGCAATGTGTGTGAAAGCACTTTATAACACCTTTTTGAGATATAATGTACGATTATTATTAATCTACAGAGGGTTTAAAAGTTATGCAATGACAGAGATTGCCAACTGAGAGTCCACTGATGGTTTTATCTGGCATGCTGATGGCTTTTAAAATAAAAGCATTTCAATTAAAAATCCATATTCTCAGCTTCTCTTGAATAATATCAAGATCTGGTCCACTGGCCCCACAAACTCACATGGCAGCAACGGGCTCAGGCTAAGTAGCAGCTGGTCCTTAGCAAGACCATGCACTCTCTAGTTTACAACACAACATCCACTTCCTATCAACCAGGCCTTGAGGTCCTCTGCACACAGCCAACAGAAGGAGAAAAAGACAGTGTGAAGAAGTCACACCCACTTCACCAGTCCTGGCTGAGAAGCAGCACACATCAGTCCAACCATTGGCAAGAACCAGTCACATGGAAATACATGGATGCAAGGGCAGGCTGGCAAGTGTAGCTCATGCATGCACAACCATTTTCCAGAGTCAATTCCACAGCACCGAAGAGGAGGCCAACTTTTGGTGAACAGCTGGCCATAGCTGCCTCACCCCATTGCTGGACATTTAGGTTTTTTCCAATTTCTATATTTATAGACAAAAATAAATTAAAATTCTGTAAATATGACACTCTTTTACTATTTTTATTCGAGGCAGCTTAAGGAATAAGACCATGGATATTGCATGCATTTATGATCTCACCACAGCAAATTTTTAAAATTTGAACAATCCACATTAATAACTCTATTTCATGACTTAATTTCAATCACAATTGTTTCCATCCAGACTTTGCCCTTTAAAAAACCACTTTTGTTATCATCTAGTCAGTGGGAATTGCCATTCTGTGGGCTTTTAGATAATAAAAAGCAGTTTCAAAGACCATTTGACCCTTTGATTCTAGTCAGATTTGTTTATCTGATAGTTGCTAAATATCTACCAAAAGCCTGTTACGTGGTAAATCTTCATTATTTTACTTATTTTTATTATGTGATACATAATAACTATAGCACTGTTTAAATACTGTGGTTAAAAAGCAAAAAACAAAATCAGTTTGCTTTTATTTGTCATTGTTCCTTTTATTATTTATACCCATATGCTGGCTATTATGGTAGCAGAAAAATCTCAGTTATCACATTTCAATAATAGTTTTAAGAATTTGTAATAGAAAGGCTTTATTAGGGTGAGTATTTGTATTCCTAAAGGCAATCTTTTTAATAACAAGGAGGCCAGCTATCAAACTGTGATAACTCTGACCTTAAAGTCACATTAACTTTTCTGACTAAAAACCATTTTAAATTTTATGTTGTGGGAGGGATAATACTAGGTCCTAAAAATCTCTTTACATTTAATTATGTCTAGTTGTCAAAGGAGCCCAGATAAAACCACTTATTCTTTTAACTTTATCATTGCATTTAAATACAAGCAGTGCTTAACCCAGAAACTATTGCTGGAGTTTCCTTTTGGGAATAGATTGTGCCATCTCTTTATTCCAAAGAAAGTGAGTACTATTTTTGGCTGACTCAACAAAAGCAATCAGAGTATTTCATGCTGAACTACCTGATTCAGACACATGATTGTAATCTGTGTAGAGATGTACTGACCATCCTTGATATCTGGTCAAAATCTGCCTTTTGACTTCAGCTTTGGCTGTAGGCTTTGGAAGTTTTAAGAGCCAAATGCCCACTTGAGCATCATTTTAGTTATCCCCGAATTTGTGCCTGGTCACTGATCATAAAATGACATAGGTTAATATGTCTAGTCAGCATAACAACATCAGTAATAGCTACAAGGCATGTCATTCTGATTTATCATTATTATCTGTATATTTACTTTCAAATATAGATAAGCCTGTTAGATATAAATTAAAGTGAAAATCTCTTTATATGCTTTGTATGTTGCAATTCTGTCAGGTAGCTGACTTACAAGTTTATATTTATCACTTAAAAAATATAATTCTACAATAATTAATGATAACTGAGTAGGCTGTTAATCCTATATATGATTAAGATGGAGGGTATGAGGGTACTTGACAAAGTTCATGTAAAGATTCATATTATCTTTCGATCCTATTTTTCTATGAATTTTTGAAGTTCCCTTATATTGAAATTGATAAGGAAATCAATTATAGTTAATGTAAATATTAAGAGAGTTTGTTAACTAAATAATTTAGTAAGAATTTCATGTATCTTTTTGAGCCAACACATGTTTAAGTAATAATGAAAACCAGAAGAATAAATATTAGTTATAATCTAATTGGTATATAAGCATGAATAATATGGAACACAAATTTTAAGAAAGGTATTTAAATTTATAATTTTTAAGATGTCATTTGTCATAAATCTTATAACAAAAGGTGCTTTTTAGAATTTTTTACATCTTGTAATAATGAACTCAGCAGAATGACAACTTTGTTATCTCAAAATTTCATGAGGAGCTCCTTTTTCTCTGCAACCTCGTCAGCATTTATCATTCTCAGTTTTTTGGATATTAGCCATCCTAACTGGAGTGAGATGGTATCTCAGTGTGGTTTTGATTTGCATTTCCCAAATGCTGAGTGATGTTGAGCATTTTTTCATGTTTCTGTTGGCCATTCATATATCTTCCTTTGAGAAAGGCCTATTCAGCTCCTTTACCCATTTTTTAATTGGGTTACTTGTTTTTTTGGCTGTAAAGTTGTTTGAGTTCCTTGTATATTCTGGATATTAATCCTTTGTCCAATGTATATTTTGCAAATATTTTCTCCCACTCTGGTTGTTGTCTTTTAACTCTGTTAATTGTTTCTTTTGCTGTGCAGAAGCTTTATAGTTTGATATAATCCCATTTGTTTATTTTTCTTTTGGTTGCCTGTGCTTTTGGGGTCATATTCATGAAGTCTGTGCCCAGTCCTACTTCCTGAAGTGTTTCTCCTATGTTTTCTTTAAGAAGTTTTATTGTTTCAGGGTGTATATTTAATTCTTTAATCCATTTTGAGTTGATTTTGGTATATGGTGAGAGGTATTGGTCTAGTTTCATTCTCCTACATATGAATATCCAGTTTGGCCAGCACCATTTGCTGAAGAGACAGTCTCTTCCCCAGTGTGTAGACCTGGTGCCTTTGTCAAAAATCAGATGGCCATAGGTGTATGGGTTGATTTCTGGGTTCTGTATTCTATTCCATTGATCCATGTGTCTATTTTTATGCCAGTACCATGATGTTTGGTTTATTATAGCTTTGTAGTGTAGTTGATAAAGAAAATGTGGTATATCTGCACAATGGAATTCTACTCTGCTATAAAAAGAATGAGATACTGCCATTCACAGCAACATGGATGTACTTAGAGAAAATTATATTAAGTGAAACAAGTTAGGCACTGAAAGAGAAATACCACATGTTCTCACTTATTTTGTGGGAGCTAAAAATAAATAAATAAATATACAAACAAATAAATGGCAGGAGGGGAAGAAAACACAACAATCACAATTCCTTGAACTTGTTAAGACAAGTGAACAGATATGATGTAAATGAGGGGGAGGAGAAAGAGGGAGAAAGGAAAGAGGAATGGGTAAAGGGACATGAAAATCAACTGCATTGTATACTGAGAAGTTAAAATAAAAAATAAATACATAAATAAAATTTCAAGAGGAGGAAGAACTGCAAAATCATGTGTGACAACATTCATGAAAAATCAACTTTGGTCCAAACAGAATAAAGAATATAAATAACATGAAGGAAAAAAGAGTGTTAAAGAGAAGTGAGATACCAAAATTATGTCTTCTTTTCTACCAGCCTCATTTGGGTGTGAAGGTCTATTTAGTATTTGCTTTGGTTTGGATGTGGCTTATCCCCACCAAACTTGTGCTTAAATTTGATTTCCAATATGGTAGTGTTGGGAGGAGGTGGAGCCTAGTGGGAGGTGTTTGCATCATGGGGGTGGATCCCTCCTGAATAGATTAATGCCCTGGCTCAAGGGTGAATGGATTAGTTCCTGTTACAGCAGGTTGTTAAAAGGAATCTGGTTTCCTAGGTTTCTCTCTCTTGCTCCTTCTCTCTATGTGATCTCTTTGCACATGGTGGCTCAGCTTTCATTCTCCACCATGAGTGGAAGCAGCTTGATTCCATTGACAGATGCAGCTGCCCAATCTTAGACTTTCTAGCATACAGAACTGTGAGCCAAATAAACCTCTTTTCTTTACAAATTACACAGTCTCAGGTATTCTGTTATAACAACCCAAAACAGACTAACACAGAATTACAAAAATGGCATAAACAGGAAGAAATGTCCATCCTGCATGTTAATGTCAAAACCTCATTTTAATGATAAATTAAAATTAATGCTGGGCCGACCCTGTGGCTCACTCGGGAGAGTGCAGTGCTGGGAGCACCGAGGTGATGGGTTCAGATCCTATATAGGGATGGCCAGTGCGCTCACTGGCTGAGTGCGGTGCGGACGACACCAAGCCAAGGGTTACGATCCCCTTACTGGTCACAAAAAATTAATTAATTAATTAATTAATTAATTAATTAAATGAATGCTAAGTGCTGGAGAGGTTGCGGAGAGAAAGCAATTCTCATACACTGTGGCCAGGACTGCAAAATGGTGCAGCCTTTATGGAAAATGGTATGGAGGTTCCTCAAACAATTACAGATAGATCTACCATATGACCCAGCTATTCCACTGCTGGTTATATACCCAGAGGAGTGGAAATCATCATGCCGAAGGGATACCTGTACTCCAATGTTTATTGCAACACTATTTACAACAGCCAAGAGTAGGAACCAGCCCAAATGTCCATCATCAGATGAGTGGAAAAGGAAACTGTGGTATATCTACACAAAGGAATTCTACTCTACTATAAAAAAGAATGAAATACTACCATTTGCAGCAACATGGATGGACTTAGAGAAAATTACATTAAGTGAAACAAGTCAGGCACCGAAAGAGAAAAACCACATGTTCTTACTTATTTGTGGGAGCTAAAAATAAATAAATAAATAAACACAAAAACAAATAAGGATGGGGGAGGGGAAAAAGACACAACAGTCACAACAATTCCTTGAACTTGTTAAGACAAGTGAACAAATATGATGTGGTGGTGGGGGGAGAGAGAGGGGGGAAGAGGAATGGATAAAGGGTCACGAAAATTAACTACATTGTATATTGAGAAGTTAAAATAAGAAATGAGTAAATAAATAAAATTTTAAAATAATAATTACTAAGGTTTTCAATAATAAAAATTTTAATAAGTACATTCATAATATATCTTTAGAATTATTTTGAATAAAAATTCCTTGAAGTTCATTTTGTTTGGCTTTAACCAAATATGACTTTTTTTTTTCCTTTTTGTCTTTTTTCGTGACCGGCAACGGATCGCAACCCTCAGTGTCACGCCCGTACCGGACCGGGACCAGCAACAGGATCGCAACCCTCGGTGTTGCGCCCGCACCTCGCTCAGCCAGTGAGCGGCCGGTCTGTATGTGGGATCCGAACCCTTGGCGGGATTGCTGCCCCTCCCAAGCGGCACACTGTAGCAGTGCGCCACCGGGCCAGCCTCCAAATATTACTTTTAATACTCAGTTATCTGACATTGTGAATCTATGCAACTACTTCTGCCAAAGGAATACATAAATCCAAAAAAGGAAAGGAACAGAGGAAATACTCCCTTTGTATGTGCACTTGGCTCCCCAGCCCCTGCTAGGGAGTTTCTTAGCATATCTGGCAAAGAAGAAACCACACTGTACATAAAGCTCCACAATAATAATACTTCCTTCACCTCTTCTTTGCAAGTCATTATGCAAAGAGGTAAAAAAAAAAAAAAAAGTTGCCAATTTCAGATTCCTCCAGGGCTGTCAAGTACTTTATCACTGATCAGACACTAGATAAACACTTTCCATCAGAAGAGAAGCGGCGATGTTGTGG
>NW_007736304.1:4392-31967 GCF_000696425.1 Galeopterus variegatus | reverse complement strand
TTATCACTGATCAGACACTAGATAAACACTTTCCATCAGAAGAGAAGCGGCGATGTTGTGGAAAACAACATAAGGAAGAGAAAAGAATATACATCTTGCAAATGCAATGAAGAAGAAATTCAGTGTAGACTTTTTAAGAGGATAAATACAACTGTCTCAGAATGTCAGAGAATAAGTCAGTAATAGAGCTCAAGCAAAGGCACGACAGCTTGGACAGTCAGTACTACTATCTGGAAGGATTTTGGGTTACTCTGGCAAATCTAAGTAACCAAGCAGGTAGAGTAACAAGTTGATTAAGAATGTTTAAAGGACATAGGGTATTTCTCTTTCTATGCCTGGCTTATTTCACTTACTATAATTTTCTCTAAGTTCATCCATATTGCTTAGTATAGCAAGATTTCATTCTTTTTTATGGCAGAGTAGTGTTCCATTGTGCATATATACCACATTTTCCTTATTCAGACATCCAGCAATGGACATTTAGGTTGGTTCCAACTCTTGGCTATTGTAAAGAGAGCTGCAATAAACATGAGAGTACAGGTGTCCCTTCGACATCATGATTTCCATTCCTTTGGGTATATTCCCAGCAGTGGGATTGGAGATCATGTGGCAGTTCTATCTGTAGTTGTTTGAGAAACCTCCATACCATTTTCCATAGTGGCTGCAACAATTTACATTCCCACCAACAGTGTAAAACAAGAGCTACACTGAAAAAGTTCCCAGCAGTGGGATTGGAGATCATGTGGCAGTTCTATCTGTAGTTGTTTGAGAAACCTCCGTACCATTTTCCATAGTGGCTGCAACAATTTACAGTCCCACCAACAATGTAAAACAAGAGCTACACTGAAAAACTTCACTAATGTATTGTTGTTCTTAACGACAAAAATCCTTGACCTACAGTTATTTTCATAACAGTAAAATTTAGACCCTGGTTTTCAGGAGTATGTGCAGGATGACCAAGATGGGGGACGGCAGACAGGGGACACACAGGTGTGGGGTAAAAGTGACCAGAGATGAAGAATGAAGATGTGGAGCAATAGCTTGTGGGCAGAACTTGGCATTTCCTCCCAGAGAAGTGGTCATGTTAAATTAGGAGTCCCGAGATGCTGGGGAAAGAAGCAAAACAGTGGGGATCCCTGTTGAGCATAAAGCATCCCTTGTGCAGTAAGTCAGAGAGCAAAGCTATAGATAAGTCTGGGGTGACTGTCTCAGAGTTAGTAAATGAGAAGAAAGAGATGGAGTCTCTGAGTAGAAAGAAAAAAATATGAGACAGCATCATAAACAAAACAAAAAAACGAATGAGAAAGATACTAATTATACATAGACGGGAATTTTTTCTTTAAATAATGCTATTTATTTATGATGTTAATTATAGGTCTGAGCTCATTGTACAAAATTATGTTTATTTTGGTTAAAAGTTCTATCATACAAAAAATAAAAGAAAAAAAGCAGAGTGTCTTCACCTCACCTAAACCACACTGATATCATAATCCCCCCACTGAGGCCACATGTTCAAGTCTGAGGCATTAATGCTACCTCCTAGTACCTTCCCAGGACTCAGCTTCAGTTCTTAAAAGCTGGAACAGCCACTTAAACTGAGGCAGTTTCCCCAAACACAGGAAGAGGTGATCCAGCCCTCACACTGTGATACACTCCAGCAATGAGCTGCAGAACAGACAGAGCAAGCTGTGGATTTCCAAGGATGAGTGTGTGGATCATTTTCAGGGTGGAGGAGACAACTGTTACACCACTGAGGGCTTTGCTGACTTAGTGCTATGTTGTCCAAGAATCCTCTGCCCCCACCCAAAAATTCCACAGTACGCACACCATGCATTATACAAACACACAAAATCATTCCATGTCCTTTCATAAAACTGAATGTCTAACCCATTTAGATTCATTCCACAAGGGTTTAAGTGGCTTGAAGCCTTTGGAAACCTTAAAAACAAGAATTTATCTATGAAAGGAGAAACACCTTGGTTCCTACAAAGCTCAAAGGCCCTTAGAAAAATAAGAGGATTGTTAGGAAAGGGAGAAAGACACGTAAAGGAGATCTAGAAGGGTACCAAAGACAAATTAAGTCAATTTCATAATTTTACCTACAGCCAGTCCTGGTAGTTTTGCATCAGTTGAGGAAGTGACTCTATTTCAGGACTTAAAAATGAATTTTTAAAATGACCAATAATGAACTTGAAAATGTTGGTTCATTTCATCAGTTCTCCCAAAAGAAATTCAAAGACTACCAAGGCAATGAGCCCTAAAAGCTATAGGATGTACAAAGCTAAACTACACACCTTACTAAACATATGAAACCTTAAACTTTTAACTTTTAAACATATAAACTCTGGGGAAGTCCAGATTCCAAATATTCTGTCATTCCCATGAACAAGTTCTATTTATGATTCTGAAAATATGATTGGCTAGAAGGTAGGAAAAGGCTAAAGCTTAACTGGGAATTTTTCAGATTTATGTTCATTATCTGGGAAAAACATAATGCAGCCATTTCTCCTAAAACTCTGAAGTTTTAGGAGGTACAGAAATACAACAGACATTTTCTCCCAGAAATTAGATGGACATGAGGCTTGCCTTGATGAGACAAAATACAACAAATATTTCATAAGCCTAATATGTGCTAATATATGCAAAATAAAGAGATATTCAAGACCTTGTCCCCATCCTTAGCCTAAAGGATTTACGAACCAAAGACATTCTTATCAAACTTGAGTATGCTAACCACTGTGACAATCCCCAAATCTCAGTGGCTTAGAAAGTTTGGCTTTCCCACGTCACAGTCCACACAGTCGTGCAGTGGAATATCTTCTGTGGTGATTCAGGGACACAGGCCGCTTCTCTCAGGTGGCTCCACCACTTTCTTCTAGCACCTTGGAGTCATCCCCTACAACCTCACCATTTAGCTAGAATACAAGAGAAGAGAGAGAGATGGAGGATTTCATAGGATGTTCCTCCAGGCAGGCCTGCAAGGAACGTATATGACTCCTGCTCACATTCCATTTGCCAGAGCTCAGTCACATAGTCCCACCTAACTGTAGGGAAGACTGAAGGGTGCAGTTTAGCTAAATGCCCAGGAGGAAAAAGAAATAGGCTTGACCAACACATAGCATTGATTCAGCCACATCCAACACTTGAAAATCCACATCAAGTGTTTTTACCACTAAATTAGATACCAAACTGATCAAAGCATAGCATCTCGAAAGAAATATTTTTTAGTCTGTATAAATATTTCTGTTAGATTGAATTACTATTCCCCAAACTTTACTATTTCCATGTAGATTATACATCCACACTCTTTGCCATGTAATTTTCTAGTGCTTCCCACTGTGGGCATAGTGTACTTCTTCAATTCATTGATGATGGGCTTAGCTATATGGCTTGTTTTAACCAATGGATGCAGGTACACAGGGCAAGAGCAGAGATTTTAAAATTGCTTGCCTGATTTGGCTTGCTCTTTTGCTTTCCCATGGTCCGTCATGAGGAGAGCAAATCCAGCTTGCTGCTGCCCCTTCAGCTTGGGCCTCAGAAGTGAAACACAGGAAAACAGACCTAAACTTGGAATCTAGCTTAGCCAAGCCAAGCTCAACCTAGATCAGCCAACCCACAGCCACGCTGCAGATACATGATCATGAATATAAAGATTTATTTATTGTAAGCTGCTGAGATTTTAAGGTGGATTGTTACACAGCAAAGCCAAATATTATAATTCCCATGTTTATATACTTTAGCACCCAATGTGGCCAGGTCCATAATAGTTGATTACCTCCCTGAAAGTTTTCGAAAGCAAACAATGGAATCATCTTTACCCAAATACTATAATTCAGAATGATTGGGTTTTTGGCCTTCCACAAGTGAGAAAATAGCCTATCCGTTAAAGTAAATTTTTATTTTCTCAACAAGTATATGGGATTTGACTTAAGAAATACTAAAAATGACTTATTAGCAAATTTTCCAGATTTTGAGTCTTTAAATCATCAGTATCTTTCAAAGATCTAGAAAGGTTGTATGCTTGTTCAAGTAATGCTGCCATTACTGAAAACATTTTCAATTTTCTTGTTGTCATTACCATTACTTTTAAGGCTATGGCACATTTATTATCCCATTTTTCAGATGAGAGAACTGAGACAGATAGAGATTACATAATTTGCCCTAGGCCACTCAGCAAGCAACAGTATTTCAATGCAGGGAGCCTGAAAACAGTTCTGGTATTCTTGATCAGGATACTGTACTTTTCCAATAATAACTCCTAATCCAAAATTTCCCATTTGGATAAGTTCCACTAGGTCATGATGAAGTAATAGGGGCTTTATTTACTCTCATGTCTAAACAACTATAAGGAAGATCCAACGCATGAAACATTTTTAGACAACAGACAACAGGCAGCACAGACAGTGATCCCAGAAAGAAAGGAAACTTATGAGGGGAGCCCAACGATTGTCACAGCTCCCTGCCAAGGAAGTCTCCAGACTGCAGCTCAGGGATGAGACTCCCAAACAGAGCCCAGCAGTCTCCCTGAGCTGAGGAGACGGAGTTCAAAGTTCTAGCCACGGAGGTGGCTAGAATTCATGGATAGTGTACTGGAGAGGAGAGAGCCCTGGAGACCTTCAGACGGTCCCCTTGGAATCCTCGACTGAGTGATGATCAGTGCGTATGTGTGCGGGGAAATTCCTAAAAGCCAAGAAACAACCATTTGAAAAGAGGAGGCAGAACAATTCCCTGAGCTCACACAGGGCTGGAAATAGTTCATGTCCCCACAAGGCAGAGTGAAAAGACCTCCTAATACACGGGCAAGGAGCGAAGTCCTCTAGCAATTACTAAGGCAGTAGGAGGACCAAATTATCCTTTGACAAAAGGCTGTTCTAGAGACCTTCCATGCAAGCTTCTAAGGGATCCAATTGTTTCCAAATAATTTAACAGCACTTCAGAACAAAGACCAAAAATATTTGAAGTAATGCAAAAAACCTCAAAAAACACAAAATTCACAATATCTGGTATCCAATCATTCCTATTTAATAATAAAATGATCATGAAAATCAGTATTCTCTAAAGAAAAATTACCCAGAAAATTACTCAGAAAATACTCAGAAGATTACCCAAGGAAGAAATGAAATCAGAAATTACATTTGAGGCAAAGGTGTCTTCAGCAGCAAAGCGCTCTTTCTTGGGACTTATGCCAGAGGGTATCACAGGAGAGAAGGGAGAAGGAAAGACTCAGCTACACCTGAGAAGAAGGGACAGAACACAGTCTTCTCAGGATAAGCCAGAAATTTCCTGGGTGGTATTTAATTGAGAAATTATTATGGTAGCTCAGTAATTAAACTGGATGACAACAAGCAGGAAGAAAAAGAAACGAAATAGAGAAGAAAGTAAATGTTAGCAAGTACATTGGGAAAACTGATTTATTTGAGGGGCAGGAACTTAAAGTTGAGGGCACTGTCTTTCCTACTGCAGTACACGTGGTCCCCTCACCATACTCTGCACCTGTTTCCTGGTTCTGCTCCTTTTTCCTCTGTTGAACTGAGAATCTCCAGGGGAGGGAGCTCAGAGTTTCTGGTCTGGGCAGAGTCTTTCAGTACCTAACAGACAAGAAGAGCTTAGAAAGAAGAGTCAGTGGGATGAAGTCGAGATGTCAGGACAGATTCGTCATTCCCATTACAATTTTCCTCTTACAAACACAGAAGCTTCCAGACTGCAGAAGTGCGGACACTTGCAGTATATCATCAATTCAGTAATGCCTTCTTGCACTTCCTGAATAGAATCCTTTTATGTGTGGGTAAAAATTATCAAGAGCTCATAGCATCTCTGTTACTGATTGCAAAGAATATATAATATTTAGCTTTCATTTCTGCCTTTTTCATCTCATTTCAAAAGAAGTCTCTAAAGGAAATTGTTTAAATTGTCTGTAAGACATTGATTGATAAAGAATCCTTTCCTCTCACATTTAGCCTATTTCTACTTTCATTTACTACCAGTGTGACATAGGAGGAAAAACTCAATATTAAATACAAAGGACATTGAATCTGTGAAACATTTAAAAAGGACACTGTTCAATCTCCAGAATATTTAGTACATGCAATGGACTAAATGTTTGTGTCTCCCCAAAATTCATATGTTGAAATCTTAATCCCCAATGTGATGGTATTTGGAGATGTGACCTTTGGGAGGTAATGAGGTCATGAGGGTGAAACCCTCATGGTGGGATTAGTGCCCTTATAAAAGGAACCCCAGAGAGCTCTCTCATTCCTTTTTTCATGGGAGGTTACAAGGAGAAGTCAGCAGATTTCAAGCCAGAAGAAGGCCCCCACAGAACCCAACCATGCTGATACCCTGATCTCAGACTTCCAGCTTTCAGAACTGTGAGAAGTAAAATTAGGAACCCCAGAGAGCTCTCTCATTCCTTTTTTCATGGGAGGTTACAAGGAGAAGTCAGCAGTTTTCAAGCCAGAAGAAGGCCCCCACAGAACCCAACCATGCTGATACCCTGATCTCAGACTTCCAGCTTTCAGAACTGTGAGAAGTAAAATGTGTTGTTTATGAGCCCTCTCAGCTATGGTAACCTGCTACAGCAGCCCAAATTGACCAAGACTGTACAGATGGACATAACAAACAAGATGGGTGGTAAGACAGGATTGTTTCAATAGAGGCAGTAATATCTTATACCAAATTCTGAGAAAGTATATCTGCTACAGCAGCCCAAATTGACCAAGACTGTACAGATGGACATAACAAACAAGATGGGTGGTTAAGACAGGATTGTTTCAATTGAGGCAGTAATATCTTATACCAAATTCTGAGAAAGTATATCTATATAAAATAAAGTGTTTGAGAAAATCCTCAGAGGGTTTTCAGGGATAGATTAAAAAGTTGATACATGTCAGTGTTATGCTCTACTTGTCAAGCAGATATGCCAAAAGTCATTGGCTCAGCATCCAAAATAATGTATCACCCCGTTAGTTTTTGAAGACAGAAAATTATTTGGTTGACTTTCTTCAGTCCTGCTCCCTATTTATGTCATATTAGTATCTAAAACTTCAACTTCTATTGCTTTTATTTTACATCATTTGCAATTGTAGAATGAAAGTAATTATTACTCCCTGAGGCCCAGTTATTCACTAACATTTCACAGTACTTTTGTATAGTTCAAATAATAAATCCTTCACTAAAATTATCAAGCCTTATCTCTTCAGCTATTTGAAGTGATTTCTCCTAAACTGCATAATATTTAGTTATGACAACACCCGTAAATGAAACAAGAAGGGGCAGGTTGTCCTGTCAGCAGCACACGGAGAGGTTGATTGGAGTGAATGAATTAGTCTATTCTGCTATTTTTTTGTCATACAAACAGTGATAGGCCTACAGAGAAACTGGTTTTGCTCGTATGGAGGCTTACTGAGGAAATGAGCAGTACCCCAATATTATATAAGAAACATTCCATGGAACTGTTATCTTACACTGCTAGCCATTTAATTCAATTCCATATTTACCAAACTCTTGTTGTATGCCAGGCATAGCACCCTGTCATGGGGAATAGAAAGGTTGGGGACACACAGTCCCTGCCTTCAAGAGGTTGTCAGTCTCATAAAGCAGACATTGAGTAAAGAAACAATTACAACACAGTACATGAAACATTGAAGAACTATGTGCAATATTAATGCCAGCAGAGGTGAGAGGCATCTGACACCACCCAAGAGAGGGAAGGATCTCAGAGGAGACTAGGATGAGCCTTGAAAATTAAAAAAGAAGTTGTAAAATAGACAAATACAGAGGAGGCTGGAGTTCCAGGTAAAGAGAACAGGATATGTAAGAGCCCAGAGGTGTGAAAGCTCAGCCTGTTCTGGGGTCTATAAATACTCACACACTGAGGAAATATTAAGAAGTGTTGCTGCCCAGGAGAGACAGGGTGGGAAGAGGATGAAAGGATGTTGTGAGCTTGAAGAGATGAGGAGGAGCTGAGTCAGGGAAGGCCTTGGCTACCAAGATGAAGAACTTGAAGAAGTCATAGAACTGCACTAAAGATTTTCTGCAGGGGAGTAAAATGATTGGATTTGCATTTTAGAGGCAATTCCAGCAGCAGTGTGGAGGGAGAACTGCAGACAAAGCCAGACCAAAGTCAAGAAGACCACTTGGGAGCTACATGCAATAATTCGGGAGACAGGTCAAGGACCTGAACTTGGGCAATAACAGTAGAAGAAAAGGGGAAGGTGCAGATGAAGAGATATTCACGGGCTACAATTAAAATTATTTGGTGATTGCTTCAGGATGTACGACTGGGCAAAGACTTTATGAATATGACCCCAAAAGCACATGCAACAAAAGGGAAAATAAATAAATGGTGTTATATCAGACTAAAAAGCTTCTGCACAGCAAAAGAAACAATTTAGAGAGTGAAAAGATAATCTACAGAATGGGAGAAAATATTTGCAAACTGTGTATCCGGTAAAGGATTAATATCCAGAATATACAAAGAACTCAAACAACTAAACAGTAAAAAAAACAAGTAATCCAATTTAAAAATGGGCAAAGGAGCTGAATAGGCAATTCTCAAAAGAAGTTATACAAATGGCCAACAGACACTTAAAAAACGTTCAACATCACTCAGCATCAGAGAAATGCAAACCAAAACTACATGGAGATATCACCTCACACCAGTTAGACTGGCTTTTATCAAAAAGACAGAGAATAACAAATGCTGACAAGGATAAGGAGAAAGGGGAACCCTCCTATACAGTTGGTGAGACTCTAAATTGATGCAGCCATTATGGAAAACAGTATGGAGGTCCCTCAAACAACAGACAAAACTGCCATATGATCCAGTAATCCCACTGCTGGGTATAGACCCAAAGGAATGGAAATCATCATATCACAGGGATACCTGTATTCCCATGTTTATTGCAGCTCTATTTATAATAGCCAAGAGTTGGAACCAACCTGAGTGTCCATTATCAGATGACTGGATAAGGAAAATATGGCATATTTATGCAACGGAATACTACTCTGCCATAAAAAAGAATTAAATGCTGCCATCGCAGGAACATGGATGAACTTAGAGAAAATTATATTAAGTGAAATAAGCCAAGCACAGAAAGAGAAATACTGCATGTCCTCACTTATAAGTGGGAGCTAAAAAACAAACAAACAAACAAATTAGAAAAGAAAGAAAGATACAGCAATCACAATAATACATTGAACTTTCAAAAGAAGAGACTAGAACTGAGGTTACCAGGGGTAGAAAAGGAGCAGAGGAGGGGATAAGAGAGGAATTGGTAAAGGGCCATGAAAATCGATTTTATTGTATAATGTTGACTATACTAATTATCCTGATTTAAACATAACATATTGCACACAGGTAGATATTCAATGCTGTACCTCACAGATATGTACAATCAACTATATTCCAATAAAAAAATAATAAAAATTTAAAATTTAAATTTAAAAAATTATTTGGTGATTTATTGGACTTTGGGGGTTAGAGAAGAGAATCAATGACAACGTCCACATTTCCAGCTTGAGTAACTTTGGTAGGGGTGATGGTGCCACCTGATAAGCTGAGAAAAAACAGGATGTTTTCCAGTACATGCACAATGGGACAACCAGGGTGGGAATGCTTATTTGGCAGTGACTATAGGGTTCTAAAGCTTAGAGAAGGCGTTAGGAATAGAAATGCTAGTCTGTAAATCTTTTTTATAGATTAGAGTTAAAAGCATAGAAAGTAGACAAAGGCAAGTAGGGTGAGGGCCTAAAATAAAAAGAGACAGTCAATGCTGACTACTTGGGAACCTCAAAATTAAAGGATGTGAACAAAGAAAGAGTAACTATCTAAGACAGAAGTTTATACCCTGAGCTTCTAAGGACATATTTCAGTAGACAGCATACAATAAAATTGTATGCATAAATATGTATGTTTATATGTGTGTATGTATTTTTGTGAATCCATAGACATAATCAAATTCTCAAAATAGGGTATTTGACCTCCCAAAAGATTAAGAGTTTCCCATCTAAGAAGATGAAGCCATACGTGGAGAACTCAGGGAGAGTAGTAAGTGTCATGGTAGTCAATGAAGTTCGACTTTTTTCCCTTCAAAAAATAATGTTAGGCAATAATTAAACTGTGATTTCTCAATGGAAAAACTTGAAAGCAAAATGATAACAAGAGGTGAGAAAGCGGGCACAGAAGCTTTCTGCCACTGGGACCACTCTCTCTCTACCAGCTTTAAGTTCAGTTACAATTAGTAAAGGAAAATGTGACTGCTCAGTCCACACCTGGACTGAGCCTGGATGAAATGGAAAACTCACAACACACACTGGGCTGCCTTAAAAAAGGAAGAGCCTAAAAGAAAATATTAAAAACAAAAACAAAAACTAGAAAAATTTGCAGATGCTACAAAACTGTCTAAATTGCAGTTTCTAAGCTCCCAATTCTATTCAATCCCTAAACTTACTGAATAGTTATTAATTTTTTCCTTCTCTGTTCCACCCTGGAAGTTCCTCTACTCTCCTTACATAATGTGAACTATGTCCTCTACTGGCTTTTGATCCTGCCAGCTTGTTCTTTTTAACAGAGATTCAAATGCAAAGCACATTTTCTCCTTACATTTCATTTAATTTTCATTTTATTTGTTTAGTTAGATAAGAAAGAAAAAATGACTGGTGTTTAAGATTTTAATGGAATGAGCAGCTGGAACAGAACAGGATTCAGGGACTCGGGGGCTCATGAATCTATGTCTCAGCCATCATCTATCTATAACTGTCTACCCTTCTATCTAGATTACTCCTGAAATGTTTCTTTCCTCCTATCTCTGCCTCTAGAATACAAACTCCATGAAGAGAGAGATTTTTGTGTATGTTGTTCACTGTTTATTCCTAGCCACTAGTACAACTTGTACTTGGTACACAGTAGATGCTCAATAATATTTGTTGAATAAGTAAATAAATACTTTTAGGACATCGTCTGAAGGAAATCTGTCCCCAAGAAAAACGACTGCCATGGTAACCTCTCATGACCATGGATTTCTTTGTGTGTTTTGAAATTTCGCTTTGTGCTCTTATTTTGCATGGTAGTTTTTACCCCATTAAGGTCTTTCTCATGGAGTGGCTTTAAGGTTGCCTCAGCCTGACCCACTGAACAACCCAGACATAGACCAAGTTAGAGAGATTGGGTTGTTGCCCATCATAGGCAAAGCAATCTCAAAGGTTCTGCCCATAAGCAGCACAGGCACATTGCCCATTTTGACTCAGATGCTTCTTTCCTGCTAAAGCTGCAAGCATGAGTCCATTTCTAGCTGCATCACAGGCGATGGGGCCTAATTATTTCGTCTCCAGTTTGCCAGCTGGAAGTGAGGTCCAATCCTCAGTTCTATTAGCCTGAAAGTGCTTGGACTGTTTTCCTGATTAGGCTTTGAAGCTCAGGGTCCCACCGTCCTTGTTCGCTACTAATGTCAGAGGGCTGCACAGTTTGTCCCTGCTCACCGCTGTCCATTCCTGGCCCACTCTTCTTCCTCCTGTTCCCAAGCTCACATGTGTACTTTATCATTTTTTTAAATACTTTTTTCAACTATTCCTGTGTCTCTGGAATAGAGAGGAGAGGATTATGTGATACACCATCTTGATTGGAAGTTACAATAATTATCTGAAGCTCAAAAAATTGATTTTCTTTTCTCCTTTGAAATTCCTTAAGAAAAGATACCTATTTATATTGCCTGAATTAGCCTCCTTTCTGAGAGGTAGACTTTTTTTTTCAGAAAACCATAATCAGTGGGTTGCTCTAAAAGTGAACTTTCTTTGCATTCCTGGGGTTAACTATAGTTGATCACTTGTTTATTTAACAAATATTTATGTAATGCTATGTGCCTGTCATTGTTCTAAGTGCGTTACAAAAATCAACTCGTTTAATGACTGTGGTAGATTGTTTTCAAAAACAGCTGCAACAATTTCTCCTATCCCTGTAAACACATCCCTTTACAATGTGATATTGTCTTCCTTCCCATTAAGAGGTAGCCTCTTTTCCCATCTCCCTGAAACTGGGCCACCTTGTGACTTGCTTTGACCAACTAAATGCAGCAGATATGATATTCATTGTGACTTCCAAACCTAGGCCTCAAAAGACCTTGCAGTTTCAGCTCTTGCTTTCTTGCTGTCTTGAGATTGCCATGTGAAGAAGTCCCAGAGGCAAACCTTCCTAAGGATAAGAAGATCGTGTGGAGAGAGACCCAGCCAACAGCCAGCACCAATAGCCAGACACGTGAGGGAGACCATCTTGGGCCTCCCAGCACAAGTGAGCCACCAGAAGCCTGCAGCCACATGAGTGGCCACAGCCAGACTAGCAGAACTGCCCAGATGAAGCTGGCATAAACTGTCAACCCACAAAAACAGGAGCTTGTACGTGATTGTTAATTTAAGACTCTAAAATTTAAGGTGGTATGTTTTAAGATACTAGATCACTAATATAATTATTCATTATTATTCAAATACTACTGCATTCTACACATCAATATTTTATTTAAAATTTTAGAACTGTGTCCTAAATTAGATTGGCCCATAGTTTTATTTATTGTGGTATATCCCTGTTTAGTTTGATATCACAATTCATTAGACTCATAAAATCAGATAATTTCCAACTTCTTCTATGCTATGTAGCAGTTTAAATGGCATAGAATTACCTATCCTTTAAAGGCATTAGAACTTACCCATATGTGCCAGCCCAGTGGCGCACTGCTACAGTGCGCCGCTTGGGAGCACGGTGGCGCTCCCGCTAAGGGTTCGGATCCCACATACAGACCGGTTCCCATTCACTGGCTGAGCGAGGAGCGGGCGCAGCACCGAGGGTTGAGATCCCGTTGCCGGACACGAAAAAAGACAAAAAAAAAAGAACTTACCCATAAAATTATCTGGGCCTGGTGGCTTTATTCAACATTGATATCTTAATAACTTTTCAATATATGTTCAATTTATTCTTTGCCTGTTAGTCTATTCATTTTATTAATATATACCTAACAATGAGGTTTTACATTTTTTAGCCTGTTGAAATACTATAAATATTGGTATTTTTCATTGATATAGAGAGTTAACAAAGAAAATACAAAGCTACGGCATTTTAGTTGTTATCAATTGCCTTAATGTGTCTAAAATAATTTAAACAATCATATTTCAAATAACTTTATTGATAATAAGAGATAATCAAGGTAGGTCTGTATTATGCCATTTTAAAATCTACCAGCAGGTGGAACTCTGATATTAAACCAAATAATCTTTGTTTAATGTTACTTTTTTGTATTATTCTCATTTCATGTGTTAAAAAGAACAAATTATATGCATTCTAAAATCAAAATTGCAATCAAAGGGACATTGTATAATAATTTTTAAAAGTATATCTTCCATATAAGCATTAAAATGTAGTATTTAGAAAAATAAATACCTACCAAAGATTCAACTACATGAATAAAAAGAAAAGAAACCATATCAAAAACTCTATTCATTTATGTACTTTAAATGGCAACAGTTTAAATATCTAAAAATAGAAAAATAGTAAAAATAAATTACAGTACATTCATATAGTAGAATAATATGCAGCCATTAAAAATTACAGATTTAAAGACCTTTTAATGATATGGGCTCAGTGAAAAAAAGTAAAATACAAAACTAATTTTATCTAATTTTTATAAAAATTACACACACACACACACAATAAAAACCTGGAAAGACATCAGCATGTGATATTGATTCCTTCTGGAGGATGCCTTTCTTGGTGCTCAAATTCTGTTCAAGGAGCCTGATTTCTTTCATAATCAAAGAAAAAAATTATTCAGAATGTGATCAGTTTTTTTACAGTCATATCTCATTAATAATAAATAAATATCAAATTAATGAATGATATAGAAAATGTCAAAGAAAAAATTATTCAGAATGTGATCAGTTTTTTTTTACAGAGTCATATCTCATTAATAATAAATAAATATCAAATTAATGAATGATATAGGCAATGACCTTCTTACCTACAATCCTGCCCTGGGATCTACTTTTTCATGGCAAGATATAAATTCAAGCTTCAAAGGAGAAAAAGAGAGACCCAAGAAAGGGCAAGGGACAAAGAAAAGAGAGAGACATCCTTTTGTGGCCAGAGGTTCACTAATGGCAAGATTCTAAATCATCCCTCCCTCTTTCCTTCTTTAATATGGTTCACTTTCCCTCAGAAAGCATGAATGGGTTTGTACGTGCCCATGGCGTTAATGATGGGAAGACATTCTCCCAGGTTCCCCTCTATGGGTGGGAAGAGAGGGTTCTGTTAGCTGAGCGGCTGGGACTGTGGTTGGCTCCAGCACCAGACCTAAAGGGGACCCTAGCACCTTCAGATTACCAAATCTGTAAAGTGCGCAACCCTTCAGCTGCTGGTTGAGCTGGATTGAAAATATCAAGACGATCAAGGATATCTATGCAACTTTGATGGATAGTTTTGCTATAAAACATATTATTTACAAGGCCTTGGTCAGAAATCACTGCACTTTTGATGCACACATCTGGTTTCTTTTGAGAACGGGGATGGGCAAATGTTTTGGGGCCTGCTCCCTGGACTGGTGGGAAGGTGGCCAAGCAATAGAATGGTCATCAGGGTGATTTTTTTAGTTTTACACTTTTAGTCACTTTTTTTTAAAGTATAATTTACATAAAATAAAAGTTACCAATCTTAGTATATTTGTTGAGTTTCAACAGCTACATAGTGTTGTATACTGCCACAATCATATCATAGGGCATGTCCATCATTTCTGAAAAGTTCCCTCATGCCACTTTGTAGTCAGTTTCCTCCCCCTGTATTTTACTTTTCAGATGGATACAATGACAATTTATCCCAAACAGAACATTGTGACTCATGGCTGACAAGCACAAAAGTAGTTGTGGGAATAAAAAGGTATTTAAACTTGAGACTGTCCCCAAAACCTGGGACATCAGGTTACTATATATATGGAGACTAAGTGATTTCAAGTTTGGAAAAGAAGAGAAAAAAGAGACAGCAGGTGGAAGTGAAAATTGGACAATATAGAGGAGGTGGGAGCAGAGAGGAAAAGTAAATTAAAAAGAGACTGGAAAGAGAGGAGTCAGGAGCAGAAAAGAGTAGGCCAGAACCTGAGTACATACCTTAAACTTTTTGTTTCTACCTTTTCTAAAATAATCCAAATAGTGTGGTTAATAAGTGAGAAAACATTGAAAATAGAGTGAAAAGGTTAGAATAATTGGAGTAAGAAGAAAGAGAAATGGAGAAATCCAGAATTTTTCAGTTGTTCCAATTTAAACCCTGAGCTAGTCTATTTCCCATGCACTGCTAGTAGGGTGATTTTTGAAATATTCAACAGTTGCTTTGGAGGCCCTATCCCAGTAGTTCTCATTCTCTGGGGCGGGGTGTGGGAGGGTGTCCCTGGCAAACATTCAAAGATTTTAATGAGCGCACTCGAAAAGATGAGTCTGCCCCACAGCATTCACCACAGGCTCAGTCAGCCCCCAGCAAACGCAGACAAATGTTTTAGTGCAAAAGTTCTGTTGCCTGACCTCACTCAGGCCCTGGGCCCCTACGTGCTCCAGGAGCAAAGGGGTCCATGTCAACACACGCTCTTTCTTTGGCACCAGCGTGACTCAAACCATGCCTCCTACTTCTTACTCAGAGGGAATTGCAGCTTCTCCACCTACTCAGCTCTGCCTTCATCTGTTAGACATCACTATAAACATATGTCTTCTTGATTACAGCAAAAATTAGTTTTACTAATTGACCAACACTGGCTCGCTTCCCTGTACAGGGCTTACAGTACAGGAGTGTCCCTGAGCATGCTGGATGACGCGTCACTTCTTGTCATGCCATTCTCCCCACGTTTGCCATCTCGTTTCTCTTACATTCGCACCCTCATGGAATTTCTAGGCCGCACAGGGATTCCTGATACAGTATTCCACCACCACCACTTTTCTTACCCTGGACATTTCTCCACACCCTGCACTTTCCTAACTGCATTCATCAGTTTGACTCATGCCCATTCCTGGCCCTGCTCTTACACTAGAAAATCAGGCAGCTAATAAGTTCTAAGGTGTTCCTGGAGTTGTATATTTTCCTGCAAGATAACAAGTTTGCATTTTAACAGGTACTGACTGCCTGAGATTCTCTTAAAGCAGTGGTTCTCAACCAGGTGATTTTGCTTCTAGGAGACAACATCTGGAGACATTTTTGGTAGTTCACAACTGGCTGATGGGGAGATGCTACTGGCATCTAGTGGGTAGAGGCCAAGGATACTGCTAAGCATCCTACAATGCACAGGACATTCCCCCACAACAAAGAATGTTAGTGGAGAGGCTGAGAAAGTGTGCCTTAAAGAAATGACTCAGACAGTGGAGATAAAAGACTATGTGCCAGCAAGCAAAAGGAAGTATTTTGAGGCAGTTAAAATTTACAGCATTTTTCAAAGCATACTTATCTAGGCCTATTGTAAATCCTAGCAACAATGGCACAATCTGCAATCTGCCTTTGTTACTTCTCAGTATGAAAAAGTCGCCTTTGAATTACCTGAGAGTATCTCACAGCCCCGCCCTCTCAGTGAATGCAGGAGCCATCCCAGACATTAACAATACCACAGCCAAGCTGCTTCTAAAATGTTTTTCCTCAGAAACACAGTGACACAAGCCTTTTGTAGTACCTCATAGTAGGACACAGGATCAACACCTGCCTCTAGCTCCAGGCTATTATCAGCCTATTTTTCCGAGTTGCTATTTTTCTGGCATATGATTCAATTCACATTAAACCTGTCTGTGTCACAAGAAATATCATGATGTGTTTTTATTATATAAACAGAAAAAGCATAATATTCCAATATCCTTAATAGATTTGGCCCTAAAACTGGGAAATGGTATATTTTTCAAACATATCCACACTGAAACTGAGAACTGCTAATCCTTTCTTGGTCCTGAGCTGATGCTGTACATTTATATTTCAAATCTGTGGTGAGAAACCTGACAGCACCATTTGATGTTTACATGAAAATGGACTTCAAAGACTGCACTGTGTTCCTGTTCATTCTATGGGCACAGATTTCCAGCAGAAAGTGATTATACCTCTGATTACCTACGCCTATTGTCATCACAGTTTCATCTAAAGCTTTTTTAGAATTTAATAATTGTCTTTTGTTGACCAGGATAATAGTGCAGAGGGCCCGCATATGTGAAACAGCCATGCATAATACCTGCAAGTAAGTGGCCAGGGTAATTGAAAAACAGGCTCAATCCACCGGACTTTTATAATGAAATAAAGTATGAATAGAAGAATAAAATATCATCAATGGCTGGATGTGTATTGTTACTTTGAAGCTTTTCCCAGCTACCACCATCATCAGATCAGAGTAGATGCTAACATTGACTACTTTAAATAATTATTGGATTATTTTTTCTCATTATTTATCATTCAGTCTGTTCTGAACACCACCCCACTTGATGTTATAATTAGGTCTCTGATAAACCTTTTGCAAAATAAATGGTTCCACTTTTGTAGAAACAGAAGTATGAAAATTGGGGATAGTAGGCAGGGATAGTAGTATTTGGTCTCCATTTCATGTGCCAGGAAATGAAGTTGTGTTTGAACATTGATCATGAATGTAATAAGTCATGTTTCTCAAATTTACTTGGAAATTATGAAATTAATAATATATACAGGCACAAAACATTACTACCAAACAGGTTTACCTTTAGATTTAGAGTCCGATAAGAATTCGATTAATAAATATCACAAACAGTAATTGAGATGAGCACGTCAGTAAATAAGCCTACCTCGTTTTGGTCATAATGAGTAGATTTATTGTTGAGAAAACTATTTCTGAAGGAGAGATGAGGAAGAAAACCAAGTCGCTAGCTACCAATGTTACCAGATAAAATATTAACACAGAGAGGCTTTGGAAATAATATATTTTACCAGCCCATTTTACAGGTGAGAAACTTAAAACCCAGAGAAATTAAGCAATTTTCTTAAGGTCGCATGGCTAGTTATGAGCAGAAAATTGTTTCCAAATACTTAAGAGCGATGAGTTGAACTTTTAGTGAACTGGTGTTAAAGAACTTTGAGCTCTTCTGAGAAAGATCACAATGACGTACATGATGAACTCAAATCTATAATTATTTAATCCCCAAGTAAAGTGTTCTTACTACTTCAAGGTCTTCTTTTCTGATCTTGAGACTCTACTCATCTTGCCTGCCCCCATTTTGATCACATCATTTTTCCTGTTTAAAAAATCTCAGTGGCTCTGCATCACCTACAGATAATGGGTTAACTTCTTAACCTGGCTTTTAAAGGCTCCTTCCATCTGGTGCTGACTCACCCCAGCTCACTTATCAGCTACACCACCCCGCAAAATCTTCTGCTGGATCCAGAACGCACATGCATATTTCAGCCTGAGCATCTTTGTCCTTCCAATACCCCCTACCTTACCTCTCAGCCTCTCTGCTTATCTCGGGGACAGATGCCAATGCATGCCCTTTCCTGGTCCCTCTTCCTTCTCCTGGCCACAGAGGACATCACTAGTTTTCCACGGCACTCTTTCCACTGAAAGCAGACTCACCCCAGAATGTGTCTCAGCAAGGACTTCCGGACTGCCATGCTGGTTGAAGCCAATTTGTCAATGCTTGTCAGGTCCTCCTAGTCTTCCACATCCAGCTCAAGTCCCTGTCTTCTGTTCAGTTTCTCTGAACACCCAAACCCAAGAGACTCTCTCCATCCTCTGAATTCCTATTGTGTGCAACTCGTCTTGAACAATTACTTATTGCCTATATTCCTGGTCATAAACTTCCTGAAACCAAGAACCATTTATTTCATTTTTTGGTAACAGCATGGTAACATGCGCATAATAATTGCTCAATAAAAACTTCAC
This sequence comes from Galeopterus variegatus, assembly GCF_000696425.1. Lineage (NCBI taxonomy): Eukaryota > Metazoa > Chordata > Mammalia > Dermoptera > Cynocephalidae > Galeopterus > Galeopterus variegatus. The sequence goes on along the minus strand of NW_007736304.1, from coordinate 13,074 downwards.
CATCAGCAAAGTCACTTTCTTTATACCACTATAATTAAATTAATTCAGTTCTCAAGGCCCCATTTCCACCTCATAGCAGAAAAACTTATACTGGTCAATTCAAAGTAACCCAGTCTCTTCCAATTTAACCTCAGCCTCTTAAGTTTCTTCCCACTCCCACTCAGCCCCCAGCCCTTGCTCCTTCTCTTTTCCCTGTTGGTATCTGGGTTGTAGAGCAGCTTTCATGGCATCACCACATGAGGGTTTGTGGGAAGGATGTCTGATTCTGCTGTGATCTGAATATTTGTGTACCTCCCAAATTTCTGTGTTGAAATCCTAACTCCCAATCTGATGGTATTAGGAGGTAGAGACTTTGAGAGAGGATTAGATTATGGGAGAGGAGCCCTTATGAATGTAATTAGTGCCCTTATAGAAGAGCCCAAAAGAGAGACCACTCACTTCTTTCACAATGTGAGGACCAGGGTCTATGAACCAGAAAGTGGACTCTCACCAGACACTGAATCTACCTTGATCTTGGACTTCCCAGCCTCCAAAACTGTGAGAAATAAATTTCTGTTGTTTATAAGATACGCAGATTGTGGTATTTTGTCATAGCAGCCCAAACAAACTAGCACAGCTTCCTGTGCTGCCTCTGCTTTATCTGGCCTCCGCTGAGTGATCTAATCAGATTTGGGCCACAGCATCTTTGTTCATTGCCTCTTTGTTAATGTCTTCAACCCTACCGTGTCTTCAACCCTACTGCAATCTCAGGCCTCAGTCCACACGGCCTTCATCCAACTCTTTCCAACCACATGGCTGTCCACTAGGGGCCCTTGACTCTCTCAGCCACTTCCACAGCTCACTTTGGGGTTGAGGGGAAGGGCAGGAACACTCAGCTGCTTCCCAAACACACAGCTACTTGAGGGACTGGAATTTGAGATTCTCTGGCCCATTTGTCTATACATATTCCCAGCTGTTACTACTCTTCTTTCCTATTTTCCAACTTTTGTCTTTTTATTATCCTTACATACTCAAAATTCATCATGCAACCCATCTAGTGAAATTTTCATTTCTGTATAATATTTTTACCTAACAGGAACTTTTTTATTCTCTGAATCCCTTTTTTTAAGATAGCCTCTGTCATACATATTAGAAGCACTCTTCCAATTATTTTGATTCTTGGATGTCCATATTTAAGAGAGAGGCACTGAACACCGAAATTAAAACACATGTGGAGACAAGCCTCATTGAAATATCCAAGTCATTCCATTGGAGGTTCCCAGTTATCGATGTCTAACATTTTGTGGTTATCCTCTCCATCTCTTTGCCCTTGTGGGTTTATTCTTTTTGTGGGTTTATCCTTCCATTCTTTAATGCCATGGGGGGAGTGGAGGTAAAGTCAGGTGTTCAATATGCCAGGTTTTTTCCCCTGCTGGCAATGTCCTAGGCAGTCAGGTAACAGTCTCTTCAGGTCTAAGGTACCATGTCTGAGGGATCTCGCTTGTTCTTCCATCCTCCGAGCTGTGTGGTCAGAGTTGCTGTCGTTTTGTATCTAAGTTCTAGTCACAACTCCCTCCCTCTATAAAAGTAAACAACAACAACAAAAATGAACCTCTCAACCTCTGCTATGGTTTGAATGTTTATGTCTCCTCGAAAATTTATGTTGAAACTTAAACCCCAAGGCAACAGTATTAAAGAGATGATAAGGCCTTGAGTTCTCTGCCCTCACAGATGAGATTTAGTGCCTTATGTAAGAGTTTGAGGGGGCGAGTTCTGCCTTTCCATCCCTTTTTGCCCTTCCTCCTTGTCAACCTAAACAATAAACAATGAGAGAGACTCTCCAAAGATAATGAGTAAATTAACCAGTCTTAAATATTTTGTAGCAGCACAAATAGGACAAGACAAATTCATACCTCTTTTGAACCCAATAGAATTTGCTCAATTTGAAAATTAAGTTTTCAGAATTCAAAAGTTTTTCTCCCTCAGGGACCTGACTCTTGCAAAACAACAGAACTCTGGCTTTCTGTCTATTATCTCTGCTATGACTATTTCAAGGCTTTTTGAACTTAGAGTTAGAAAATACTACTTTGTTTTGGTCTGAGTCTACCCTCCATTTGGGTCAAGGAAAACTATTTTAATGACGGGTGGAACTCTATAAGACCATAAGAAAACATACTGAAAAGGAAAACCATAGTTAAAACTGCCAAATTGTATTCCACTAAAAATAAATGCCATTGAGTTCTGGTGAGTGTGACATTGACTCTTGCAAAAGAGGTCAGAAATATCAGTGATCCAGTCAAAATTTTAAGCCAAAGTAATGATCGAAAGAAATCAGAGTAGAAAAGACAAGGCTCCTGGGCCAAGCCAGGTAAAACAAAGTAGAGCACACACTTCTGAAGGAAAGTACATGAGAGGCTTTGTGTTATCTGACCACCACTAGGTGCTTTTTTCTTCCTGGGATCTGGACAGACAAGTTAACCCCTGCAGGCTCAACAACCTACCAGAAACAAATAAATCTGCCAAAAAATCATCAGGCTCTAAGTGTAGTTTTGGTATCATACTAGAACTTATCACTCAGAGAAAAACTTTAGATTTTCTGATAAATATAAAGCTTTTCTCAGAGAGCTGTGATTTATTTTCATTCTAACCCATCTAGGAATGGGGGGCAATGTCTTATCTACTAATGTCTAGATTCTTTAAAAATGTTTTTTCTTTTGTAAAAATTCTTCCCCTCTTTTAAAAATTTTGGAATGTAATTAATGATCTTATAGGATTAAATTTTTTTTAAAAAATTACTGAGCTTACCTTGTAGTAAGGCTGTAGTAAGAGCTTACCTTGGAGTCAGGAGGCTGGGTTGAAATCCTGACTTTTTCATGCAGGATATTCAGCTTTGGTCAGTGCAGTTCACTTTGCTGAGTCTGTTTCCTTATCTGTAAAATGGGGATACCACACCTCCTTCACAGACACATGAGGATTAAATAAGTGTCCATAAAATTGCCTTACGCAGTCTCTGCCACATAAGGATTCAATTCTGGTCCTGCTTTCTCTTCTCTAATAGAAGAGGATTTTTAATGAATAAAACAATATAAAACCAAAATTAGTATTCACATCACATCCAATTTTGTCCCTAGCCTGTGTCCCCATTTGCTATTCCATGTGTTGGTTCCTCACAATACTAATTAGGTCACTTCAAATGTGCCATAATTGACCATGGCACTTGTGCAGGTTTACATTTTCACACACAAAAACTGAAAATAAATTAATAACCAGCAATTGTGACAATTATGGTCAATTAATTTGTCACCATAACATTTGACATATATACTTTCTGTTTAAAAATAAAAACTGTCTATAAAACTATGAAGTTCTTATGCTTTCTATACAAAAAGGGAACTAGAGATAAAATGCATATATACTATTATGGTGTTATCTAAATTTTATAACTTATATCCCCCCCAAAAAAAATCCTATATGGAATCCAATATGAAATCAAGTATATATTGTGTACTTTAACTGAAATTATTTGTAATACACCTTGTTTTAATAGAAGTGAAACTCAAGAAAATGCATATAAAACAAGCATTGAAATAAAAGCACTTGAAGCAAATTTGACATTAACATATTTATCTTAATTATATAATTTAATAGAAAAAGTGTCAAAAATCCAATAAAAAAATGAACAAAGGACACAGTGAGAAAATTAGCAAAAGCAAATATAAAGCTTGCTTAAAAACATATTGAAACTAGTCGATTTAGTCATCAAAAAATTATAGATTAAAACTGAAAGATATAATTTTTGAATTATTATATTAATAATTTGATTTAAATATTTTGAGGATGTAGTGAAGATGGCTGTCTCATGCAGTATTGCTCGAGCATAAATTAGTGCAACTCTTCAGAAATTGATTCAGCAATATTTATAACCACTTCAAAGGTATGTAAGCTTTGGTGTGATGATTCCACTTCTAGAATGTATTCTAACAAAATAATTCCAAATATGGAAACAGCTATTAACATTTAAACAAGACATCCATTATTGTTTAAAATAATATGAAATTAGAAAAAGCAAAATATTAAATAGTGGGGAAAATACATATATTATAGTAAGGCCATCTCACTGCATTACCAGCATTAGTAGTGCCTGCAAAGAGTAGAAAGTAAGCCAGAAAGATGATTATTTAGAAAGGTTTGATGAAAAAAAGCAAAATACAAAGGTGTTTATTTGCTTTCATTATCACTAAATTTATAAAATATATTCACAGGGGAAAATGACATAACAAATAAAGTAAAAAGATTAGTTTATAAATTAATATACGTAGTGATCTTAATTTATATTATATTTTATATGTGTATTTATTATTTGAGCTTTTACTTTCCAACTTTACTACAATGAATTGACATTATTTTAAAATCAAAAACATAATAAATTATTTTAAAATAAATAGGAAAAAAAAAAAACATTGAAGGAAATTTCCCCAAAATATCAGTGGTTATTTTAGGGTAGTGGGATTATGTTAATTCTTTAGATTTTTAACATATGAATCAATTCACAGTAATGATGCTGAATCCTAACAACAGATTCAGGTCCCTCTGAACTTCAGCAGTTCCTAAGAGAAGCCAAGGGTCCCTCCATCCCTGGCCCATCCAAGCCAGCACAGACTCTGTGTGACAGCCTGTCTCCTGTGCCCACAGGAGGAGGAGCCAATGTCTCTTCCCACAGCTGCCCCACAGGCCCAGGATGCAGACAAGACTGGATGTGCCTTTGAGAGCTTATAAACAAGTTAATAAGTATATTTGAGAGTAGAGACTATTTTAAAAAATAATGGCAATAAAACAAAAGATTAAGAAAAAAGTAAAATAATCCAAACGACAGAAAATCACCACAAAAAATAGCCACTATATACTTGGTTTAAACACACTCTCTCCTAAATGGTGGGATTTAGTGATGTTGAAATAACTTTAATTCTTGAGTCTCTAGCTGATATTTGGTGACAAAAAATGAAATTAAAATGACAAACAGATGTTCCTATGACCTTTCCCACTACTCTGTGTCATATATTTTATTAAAGTATAGTGGCAACAATAAGTTTTTGCCATGAGTTAGTATTAGGCCTCAGGAACAGACCAAACACTCCAACTATCACAGGTATTTTGAAAAATTATGAACATATTATCATGTAGCTAACACCATGCATGTGAGGTAGAAGCCTCATTAGTAATACCACATAGCTGTTCTAAGATATTGTTATAGAGAACATTTGGTACAAGCTTGCGGAAAATATACCTGCATAGTTACTTACTATGTGCCAGGTTCTTCAACTGTATTATCTCATTTTGTCTTCCCAAACCCCTGAATGTTATGGAATAACACCCATTTTTGCAAGTAAGGAAAATGATGCTTAGAAAGGGCCAATTAACCAGAATTCAGCTTGTTGAATATGGAGCCAAGATTTAAATTCAACCCAGGATATTCAGCTCCAGAGCTCTCACTCTCAACCATAACAATATAATGCCTTAATTTTTAACCAGAAAATAGCCTTTATTGAAGATCCAGATGAGGAGAATACTAAAATCTGGCCTCAGCACTCACTGAAAGATAGGCTGGTCATTATTAGAATCTTTACTCCCTGATATTTATAAAACACATACTCTAGCCATATCGGATTGCATACTATTTCCCAATAATGTTTCTGCTTATAATGTTTCCTTCTTTACCCTTCTCAACCATACCTGACTAAACCCTGCTCAACCTTCAAAGTCATTCTCAAATGTCCCCTTTTCATTAATACCACCAGCTGAGGCCTTTCTCTTTGACAGCCCGTAGTATTTTCTTTATACCATTTGTTACATTCTCCCTTGTATTTATTTATCTTGTCTTCTTTACTCCACGATATCATTAGAGCAGGAGCTATGTGTTCATGTTTGTGTCCTCATGGCACCTGTCATTCCTGTTGCCACTCCTCCGCTGACAAATGGGATCCACATTCTCACCAAACAAATCTTAAAGGCAAGAAGCAAAAGGATCAAATGTTTCCAAGTAAATGAATTGTATTCCAGAGCATAACAAGAATATTCAGGGGAATACAAAAATGTCTAGCACCCAACAGCATAAAACCCACAGTATCTGGCACTCGATCAAAAGCTGTAAGATATGGGCTGGCCCATGGCTCACTTGGGAGACTGTGGTGCTGATAACCCCAAAGCCATGGGTTCAGATCTCCATATAGAGGTGGCTGGTTAGCTCACTTTGGAGAGCGTGGTGCTGACAACACCAAGTCAAGGGTTAAGATCCCTTTACCCATCATCTTTAAAAAAAGAAAAAAAAGATGTCAGATATGCAAATAAGGAGAAAAATTAATTAACTTAAACCAATCCAGAACTGGCAAAGATATTAGAAGTTTCAGTTCAGAACAGTAAATCAGTTATTATAACTCTAATCCATAGAGGACCAGCTTCATGAGCATGAGACCGGTGTAGTCACATAGAATCCCGTGCTTAACAGAGGGATAAATACTGACGTCCTCACTCATAAGTGGGAGCTAAGAGAGGAAGAAGGAAGGAAAGAAAGACCACAGTGATGCGTTGGACTTGCAGAGGGAGAAGGCATACCTAGGGATACAAAGTGGAGTTGGGGAAAGCAGGATGGGGAGGGAGGTCGGGGATAATTGAGTGGGGGACATGGGGTATAATCACAATTTGTGGTAATGGGCATGCTGCCAGTATGGATCTGGCCATCACATCTTGGACACGAGTAGTGACAATCAGCTTTGTATCTCATGAATATTCACAACCAATACAAAAAAAAATCCTGTGCTTAGAAGGACTTGGTTTATGCTTTGCCATCACCATTTTGAAATTTTTAATAGTCTTTGAACGAGAGGCCTCATGTCATTTTGAACAAGGTCCTCTGAATTATGTAGTTGATCCTGACTGTATATGTTCAAAATATTTAGAGACATGGAAGATAATTTCAAAGGCTCAAACTGAACTTCTAGAAATGAAAACTATAATGTGTGAGATAAAAATACATTGGATGGAAATAATGAAATAATAGACATTGTAGAATAAATGATTAGAGAAGTTGAAGACAGCAATAAAAGCAATCGAAAATGAAACGCAGATAGAAAATTACACTTTTTTAAATGAACAGAGCATCATTGAGCTGTGGGACAATCACAATAAGCCTAATATATGTGTAACTTAAGTTTTTAAAGTAGAATGCATAAAAAATGTTTCAAGAACTAATGGCAGAAAACTTTATAAATTTGATGAAAACAATAAGACCACAGATCCTGGAAGATAACAAACTCCAAGCACAATAAACATAAGGAAAACTACAACAAGGCACATCTTAATCAAATTGTTCAAAACCAGCAATAAAGAGAAAAATCACATCTTTAAAGTACTAAAGTACTAAAAAAAGAATTTAGAATTCTATGCCCAGTGAAAATATCTTTCACATATGTAGGTTAAAAAAAGACTTTTCAGACAGTCTAAAATTGAAAGGATTTACCACCAACAGACTCACATTACAAGCAATACTAAAGTAAGTCCTTCAGGAGGAAGGAAAATAACACCAGATGGAAATATAGACTTATACAAAGTAATGAAGAGCCACAGAAACAGCAACCACATGGGTAAATATATAAGATTTTATTCTTATTATTTAAATCTCTTTTAAAAGATAGTTGACTGTTTAAACAAAAACAGTAACAAAGTAGTATAGGATTTATAACATTTGCAGAAGTAAAATGTGTGACAACAATAGACAAAGATTGGGAAGGGAGAAATGGAAGCACAGATGGTAAGGCTCTTATACTATACGTGAAGTGGCATAATATCACTTGAAGATTGACTGCGATAAGTAAACTGTGTATATTATAAACTTTTAAGCAACCACTAAGATAAAATAAATAATAGCAAGCTAATCAAGGAAATAAGTTGAGTCATAAAAAATAATTATTTAATACAAAAGAAAAACAGTCAAAAAGGGAAAAGGGAACAAAGAACACATGAGACAAATAGAAAACAAACACCAAAAAATAAACTAATCACATCAATAATTATATTAAATATAAATAGTCTAAACCCCAATTAAAAGCAGAGATTGCCAAATTAGATTTTATTTTATATTTTTAATATAACATAGTTGATTGTACATCTGTTGGGTACAGAGTTGAATATCATTANTATATTTTTAATATAACATAGTTGATTGTACATCTGTTGGGTACAGAGTTGAATATCATTATCTGTGTGCAATATGTGATGCTCAAACAGGATAATTAGTATATTCAACATTATACAATGTAATTGTTTTTTGCAGCCCTTTCCCAACTCTTCCCTTACCCCCACACCACCACCCCTGGTAACCTCAGCTCTGTTCTCTCCTTTTGAAAGTTCAACATATTATTGTGACTGTTGCATTTTTCTTTCTTTCTTTTTTTTTATTTATTTGTTTATTTTTTAGCTCCCACTTATGAGTGAAGACATGCAGTATTTCTCTTTCTGTGCCTGGCTTACTTCACTTAACATGATTTCCTCTAAGTTCATCCACATTGCTGAGAATGGCAGTTATTTCTTTCTTTTTTTAGATCCGTACCTCTCACCATACACCAAACTCAACTCAAAATGGAATAAAGACTTAAATATAAGACCTAAAACTATAAAACTCCTAAAAGAAAACATAGGGGAAACAACTCA
>NW_007736304.1:3395-3971 GCF_000696425.1 Galeopterus variegatus | reverse complement strand
GTGACAACTTAACAGTAAAAATAAATAAATAAATAAATAAGCTCATTAAAAACTGGTCAAAGGAGCTAAATAGGCATTTCTCAAAAGAAAATATACAAATAGCCAACAGACACATGAAAAATGCTCAACATCACTTGGCATCAGGGAAATGAAAATCAAAACCACACTGAGATATCATCTCATGCCAGTTAGACTGGTCATTAGCAAAATGACAGAGAATAACACATGCCAGTGAGGATATGGAGAAAGGGGAACCCTCCTACCCTGCTGGTGGGACTGTAAATTGGTGCAGTCACTATTGAAAACAGTATGGAGTTTCCTTGAACAACTGCAAATAGAACTGTCATACAATCCAGCAATCCCACAACTAGGTATATATCCAAAGGAATGGAAAGCATCATGCCAAAGGGACACCTGCACTCCCATGTAATTGCAGCTCTATTTACAACAGCCAGGCAATGGAACCAACTTAAATGTCCATCGATGGATGACTGGCTAAGGAAGATGTAGTATATTTACAGAATGGAATGCTACTCGGCCATAAAAAAGAATGAAATTCTGCCATTCAAATTAGAT
>NW_007736304.1:0-267 GCF_000696425.1 Galeopterus variegatus | reverse complement strand
AAGAAAAAATCAAATGTGAAATTTGAAAGTATTTTAACTAATATAAATGAAAACACAACATTCTAAATTTGTGGATGATACTAAAGTAAAACTTAGGGGAAACATTAAAGCAAGAGTAACCTACATTAAAAAAAGAAGAAAGGTCTCAGATTCTGACTTAAGAAACTAGAAAAAGATGAGCAAATTAAACCCAAATTAAATTGAAGGAAGGAAATAATAAAAATCAGAGTAGAAATCAATGAAATATAAAAGAGAGAGAGAGAGAGA
>NW_007736303.1:58270-66284 GCF_000696425.1 Galeopterus variegatus | reverse complement strand
TCTCCTCGGGGAACAGATGAGCATCCACTTCAAGTTGGGCCCGTTTTCCACCCAACGAACCTGCCCCCTCCCAGCTGGGTCCCGTCTCCCCAGCCTTGGGTGAGGTGGGGCCGCGCTGCCCGGTGCCTTGTTTCCAGAGGGACTCCCTGGAGCTCTCGTGGTAGGAGCTGACCTGGCACTTCCTCCCATATTTTGCAGAAACACCTGTGATTTCCTGCCTTAGTCTGTCCCTGTCACTCTTTTCTCTGGGAACATCTGCAGGCCCAGGAGCTGCCCACGACCCAAGAGCAACGGCAGTGCCAGAGGTGAGGCATGGTGGTTGGGCACGGGCCCGTCCCCAGGGCAGGTGCTGGGGTGGGGCCCAGGCCTCAGGAGCACTGTGTGCCCTCCTCCTGAGGAAGGTGACACGTCAGGCTTGCTCGACTTCAGAAAAGAGATAAATCAAATCCAAGGGGCACCTGGATGGCACTTACAGTTCAAACTGAAGCTTTTTGAACTTAGCCCCCTCCTTTGTTGAACCAGGGTCTATGCAGACAGCGCGTGTGATCATGTAGCCGGGACAGCCAGCATTGGTTGACGCTCCACGTGCACAGGGCTTCCGTGAAAGGCTGGATTCGCCCCAGTTTCCACCAGCCTGGTCCTGGAGGGCCCCAGGGCCTGGGAGGTGGTTGCTGGACAAGCTGCTGCCCGGCCGGAGCAGCCTGGCAGTTCAGGAAGCCTCACATCCCGTCCTCCCTTCCTGCCCCATAAACTCATCTGCCCCGGATTTGCTGCTCAGCTCTGCAGGGAGGGGGACCTGCCCGGGGGCTGCCAGAGGAGCAATCGGCCCCTCCCCCCGCACACCGTCCCCACATGGGGGAAGCAAACCAGAGAGCAGGGCCATGACCTGCTCGAGCCACAAGCTGCCTTCGTGGCTGCTCTGGACCCCGGCCTCGACCCCTCCACCCCAGCTCTTCCAGTGCTGACGTGGCGTCATTTCCATCAACAAAACAACACCCAAAAGCAGGTGAGGAAACTGGGATGTTGTGTTGTTTGTATCAACAGCTTGTACCTCTCGCCAAACTGCAGCTGATGTTGAAGACAATGTCCTCACCCCCACGTCCGTGATGCCCCCAACATTTCCACATGTCATCAGGAAAGATCGTTACTTTAAGAGAATTTCTTCTGTGAAATAACGTTCCAAACAGCCTTAAGACCCATGAGTGTGTAAGTGTATAAGACCCACAGGGCGCGTGTAAGTGTGTTCACAGGCAGCTGTGGATGTGCTTGTGTGTACATTGTTAGGTTTCCGAAAACAGAAAAATTGCCTTTACGATATTGTTTTTGGTGTTGCAAGATATCAGAAATTCATTGTTGTGGTTATTTTGCTTTGAGGGGTTATTTCACAAGTGATCCGTCTGAATTTAGTAATTCACATGGTGGGGTTCTCTTAGTGCGCAGCCGTGACACAGCACTCGCCCATCAGCGTTCGCGAGGAGGGGGCGGCTCCCTCCAAAGGCCACCGTGAGGCTGCCAGAGCGCCATGAAGAACCGGCTTCTCTCTGGCAAGGAAATGAGCTTCCCCTCCCACATAGCGTCCCATTGTCATGCTGACGCATCACAAGGACGCTGGAGCTGCAAGGCCACAGCACATTTCATAAAAGGGATTAACATGACTGTGAGTAACGGCAGCAGCCATAAACATGCAGGCCAAGACAAACACTGTGAGCATGACCAGGCTCTGCTCGGGCACAGCCGGTTACCAGATGGGCCCTGCCCCCCGTGGGCCTGGTCACCGTCCACCCACCGCCCGCGGGCGCTCCCAGTTCCTTGTGTCGCTCCTCCCCCAGCGAGGTCACCGTTTATCAGGACGAGGAAGCCCTGAGAAAGAGCACTTGCCAAGTGGGACCGTGCGTCAAGTTCCGTGGGCCCACGTTCCATGTTCTCTGAAGGAGAGAAAAAGCACACGGGGCGAAGGTCACGAAACACACGCTTGCTCACACCACCCAGCGCCTCCCAGGGGTTCTGGCGCTTCCTCCTAGAGAGTGTGTGGGGTTGACCCAGTTTTTCTCCAGGCTGCTGAGAAGACCAGCATCTTAGCCGGCCCGGGCCGCTGTGACAAAACACCCAGATGTCTATTCTCACAGTCCTGGGGCTGGAGGTTCAAGATCCAGGTGCCAGCAGGGTCGGGCTCTGGGGAGGGATCTTCCTGGCTTGCAGACGGTGCCCTCTTGCTGTGTCCTCACAGGGCAGAGAGAGGAAGCTCTCTGCTGTCTCTTCTTATGAGGACACTAATCCCATCTTAGGGTCTCCCCTTCATGACCTCATTGAACGCCAATCACCCCCGAAGTTCCCACCTCCTAATACCATCACACTGGGGTTCAGGACTTTGACACATGAACTTTGGGGGACACAATTCAGTCCCTAACACCATAAACCAGAGGAATCTCCTGGCAGGTTGCCATGGCCCGAGGGAATGTGTAGCCCACAGAGAGCCTCCGTCACGGGCAGACAGCGTCCCGGATCCACGGGGTGCTGCCCTCCTGTTTCTGTCCCTGCTCCTGAGTTATACCTGACTTTATATGCAGGGGAGGAGGGGTGTGGGATCTTTGTTTTTGATTAGAGTGGGACATAAAGCAGGTTGGCAGGAGCGGGTCTGTAAGGGTCGCTGGGTTGCTGCTATGCGCCCGCTGCGATGTGGGCATGGGTGGTGCGTTTCCTTGATTCTGAAGCTGTAGCTCTCTCACTCGAGTCCTGAAAACTCAGGCTCAGTTCCAATGCACATCTTAGGCGAAAACACAACAAGTTCCCTAGAAGGATGACAGGCTGCTGCTATGCGCCCGCTGCGATGTGGGCATGGGTGGTGCGTTTCCTTGATTCTGAAGCTGTCGCTCTCTCACTCGAGTCCTGAAAACTCAGGCTCAGTTCCAATGCACATCTTAGGCGAAAACACAACAAGTTCCCTAGAAGGATGACAGGCTTAATGAGCCCAGAGGACCACAAGGAAAACTCAGGTGTCCGCATTCCTCTGGGGACACTCACTCACTCACTCGACAACATTCACTGAGTATTTTAGAGCAATACCTTGTGCTGTGTGTGGATGTGCCTGGGAACATTATGTTCTGCTCAGGTTCCTGAGTATCTCTCCCACACCTCACGCGAAGTTGTTCTAGAATAAATTTCCAGGAGCTGATAAATGACAGCATAGGCAAGTTCCAGAAGTCGAGGGGATCCTCCCTGGGCTGTGGGTCAGAAATGTTCACTCTATGAACTTTCACCCCAAACAGTATTACTGTTACTCACAGTAAGAGTTACCTGCGGGGCTCACACCAGGGGCTGGCCTTCCCCTGGGCTCTTTTCTCCTGTGACAGGTGTGTGCTCGGCAGGCAGCAGTTCCGAGCGGAGCTCCTGCGGAGGAGAAGCAGGAGCTTGGCGCACACCGGGGAGCGCTGGGATGGAGGAATCCGGGCCTCAGCCCGCACCCTGCACAGAAGCACAGGAGCCGTCCTCGGGGAGACATCTTGGTGGGGCACGGCGTGCGTCCTCAGGGCGTGGGCGAGGTGGCTGTGCAGTGGTGGCCAGCGGGACACAAGAGCATTGTGCAGGGAAGGGGCCAGTGCCACGGATGTCACAGAGAGGCCAGACCACACCGTATCCAAACACAGGTCCCCCAAGGCAGTTTGGAGTAAAAAGAAAGCTGTCTCAAAAAGGAGGGGAAAATATTTTTAAATTAGAACAATGTCTTGTTTCAAAGGGCAGTACAGTTGGAGTAAAAATAAAAATAATATAAATGCATGATCTGAAAAAGGAGTAATGTATTTTTTCACTTTTTCTTTTCTTTGGAGGGGCCTCTAACGAGCCCTGTTCAGAACAAGTGGACCTTCAGCTGTGGCTCTGGGTGTGGGTCTCCAAGACTGTCGTCCTCTCCAAGTCACCGGGCTTCCTAGAGAGCAGCCAACTCCGTGTTTGGGTGTGAGTCGGAAAAAGCATGATGTTCCAGAGAGGGAGAGGTTTGGAGAAGCCTGGGGTGGAGCCAAAAGGAGCGTGAGAGCCACGGAAAGTCGTTCTGTGCAGCGCCGTGTGTGTGACGGCGAGCAGTGAGCTGGGGACAGACAGGAACGCTGCACACTGGTCAACCCACACGGGCGTGCAGGTCCACACCGGCCGATAACTCCATCCGCACCAGACTGGCTCAGAAGACCACAAACCCTGTCTGGTCAAAACGGGTAGTAATAGTTTCTGAAGAGATGAGGCTAAAAAGACAGCTGGACTTGGGGGATCCCGGGAAACTCAAGACATCCAGGCTGCAGGAAGTGCGTGGCCATGGAGGGCATTCATAAAGGGACCAGCGGTGCCAACTCTGCACTCGTCATTCTGCCAGGAACACCGTGGCCCCTCCTGGTTTCAGATCTCTGACCTTAATCTTCAGTAATCCTCAAGTCCTGTCCTCTGACCAGCAACCCTGAACACACGACTTCAGCGGATCTGAGAGGCCACTGCACTGCTTCTGGCTGGGTGAGCACATCCCTCAGCAGGGTCGGAGGGTCCCGGGAGGACGGTGACACGTGGCCAAGTGACGTAGAACGTTCATGCATTCATAAGCGGCCAGCTGTACCTGTGGCATTATACTCTGTAATAGTCATGAGAGTTTGACATTTTGATTTTAAAAGGCATTTGGAGTATTGATGAGCATCTGAAGTATTAAACTTGTGATTTCATCAAAATGGTTAAGAGTCAGCTAATTAAACTTTTAATCACTGTTTAAATATTGAAGGTGGCGATTCCCAACCAGATGAGATTTTTGTCTTCAGGGAACACTTCAAGATGCCTGGATATACTTTTTATTGTCATAACTGGGAGGTGCTCCTGGCATCTGGTGGGTAGAGTCCAGGGTGCCACTGAACACCCCACAGTGCACAGGACAGCCCACAGCACAGAATGATCCACTCAAAACGTCAGTCGTGCTGAGGCTGAGAAACTCTGATTTAAGGGAATCAGTTTGATTAAATCAAGCAGTTGTTTGTAAATATCACTTAATTGCTTGGGAAGATTTCATTGGTTACATTTACAAATTTTCCTTATTAGGTATGTGAAGTATCCCCCAAAATCAGATATATTAAATTTATGATGATGGTTTGAAATGCAACTTCTGAAGAAATTTTGTCAGGATATAAAATATTTATTTAAATTTAATCTGCAAAATTTATAAACTCAGTATTAAAGAACCACAGGAAATAAGTGCTGTAGGTCTTAATATAAAAATTGTTGTATTCATAAATAAAATAAAACGTGTAAGTTACACCTACAGGCATATGAAAAATTCTGTTTTAACATTTGCTCTGTTGATGAATGTCAGCTAGAATAAAGAAAAGCCTCCATGGGAGAGCAGGCAAGGCCACAGCTGGGCACAGGCTGGGGAGAGGACGCTTCTCGAGTCGGGTTTTGCAGCTCTGACTCCGTAAGGGGAGCGCGGCAAGGGCCTGCCTCCCCGGGTTCTTGCAAGAGCTAAATAAGGTAACTGCCAATGTTTGCTGGACAAACAGCAGGTGCCCAGTACATGTTACTGGTTGTGATACCTAGAGTCACGGTGGTGATGCACAGGGGGGCAGCCACTGAGAGCCGGGAGGAGCGTGGGGACAGTGGCACCCAGGGGCATTGGGGACGGCCAACACCGACAGCCCCTCTGGGTTCCCCAGGATGTTCTCAGAGGACTAACCAGGGGCTGGAGCAGTGATGTTTGGATTCTCACCAATCCCGTTACCCCTGACCTTGCTTCAGCCCTGCAGGGTGGGCGCCAACGTCACAGGTGAGGGTGGTGTGCCCACCAACCTTGTCCACCCTCACCCAGCAGGCTGAGAGTGGGAAGCTCACCAAGGAGGTGTGTTACACTCCATGCCTGCATTCCTTCCCTGTGCCAGGCCATGGAGGATGGGGGTCAAAGGTCAGCCACTTTGGCTCTCTTGGGATCTTCCAGGAGCTTTTGGACAAATGATGTGTGGCCACTAGAGGATTTAATAATTTGCAAGACACTTGACCCCATGCTCAGTCATCACGTTGAGGTTCCCGCAGATCTCCAGTCCTCCGGGTGGTCTCACCCGTGAAGCCTTCGACTTTCAACAACAGACCCTGACGGGTGTAGATAATCAAGTCTTACTACTTTGGGAGATGATAGATGTGAAAAACAACTTGCTGGATGCAGCTTAACTCCAGTGCCGAAGCGAGGACGGGGAACTTCACATTTGCAGAATCAAAACCCTCAAGAGAAAGATAAAATGGAAAGGTCCACAAAGTATTATTTGAAAAGAGAGAATAACAAAATTGTTGTTGCTGGTCAGATACCGAGATGCAGTAGCCCTAGAATTTCACAAAAGCTAGAACCAGAGGCCAGCATAGAGAACCAGCGCCCAGCTCAGAGTCCAAGGGAGTCCCCACCCATTACGTGATAAACTCATAATAAACGTTTATTACATGTCTAATATATGTGCTTTATATTCACTATATTTGACAATATACTGAAGGAATATTAATAAAGGGTACTGATTTAGGAGCAACTAGGACATAAAACAATGTTTCCCAATCAGCATTACCCTGAAAAAGGCAAACCCTTCATGGTCCTCACTATAAATGCCAGCTGGGAAGAAGTGACCAGGGAAAGAGAAGAGAAAGGGTGTCCCCACGCTCACTGTTAACAGGAGGGCAGGACCAGGCTCTTCAGCCTGCAGTGGAGGTGTCTTCTCAAGTCACGATGTCCTCATCAACCATAATTTCTCACCAGTTCAGTCTACACTCCAACCACGCCCATCCTGCCAACTGCACAACCACTGCTTCAGTGAAACACCAGCAAAACAGACTTCCGCCTCAGTATTCCAAAGAATTGATACACACTTTTAATTCCTTAGGTTTCTTTCTTTCTCAGCTACATTATCAAGGGTTGACCACACCATTTTCACTGCAGACTACACCACCCTCACTGTCGACCTCCAAGCCCCATTGTTCACTTTTGAATTGATACACACTTTTAATTCCTTGGGTTTCTTTCTTTCTCAGCTACATTATCAAGGGTTGACCACACCATTTTCACTGCAGACTACACCACCCTCACTGTCGACCTCCAAGCCCCATTGTTCACTTTTCTATTCTAGCTGTTGACCTCCCCATCCTCACCGTTGACCTCTCCATACTCTCTGTTGACCTCCCCAACCTCACTGATGACCTCCCCATCCTCACCGTTGACCTCCCCATCCTCTCTGTTGACCTCCCCATCCTCACCGTTGACCTCTCCATACTCTCTGTTGACCTGCCCAACCTCACTGATGACCTCCCCATCCTCACCATTGACCTCCCCATGCTCACCGTTGACCTCCCCATCCTCTCTGTTGACCTCCCCATCCTCACCGTTGACCTCCCCATCCTCTCTGTTGACCTCCCCATCCTCTCTGTTGACATCCCCATGCTCACCATTGACCTCCCCATCCTCTCTGTTGACATCCCCATGCTCACCATTGACCTCTCCATCCTCACTGTTGACCTCTCCATCCTCACCGTTGACCTCCCCATGCTCACCGATGACCTCCCCATGCTCACCGTTGACCTCCCCATCCTCTCTGTTGACATCCCCATGCTCACCATTGACCTCTCCATCCTCACCGTTGACCTCTCCATCCTCACCGTTGACCTCCCCATGCTCACTGATGACCTCCCCATGCTCACCGTTGACCTCTCCATCCTCACCGTTGACCTCTCCATCCTCACCATTGACCTCCCCATCCTCACCGTTGACCTCTCCATCCTCACCATTGACCTCCCCATCCTCACCGTTGACCTCTCCATCCTCACCATTGACCTCCCCATCCTCACCGTTGACCTCTCCATCCTCACCATTGACCTCCCCATCCTCACCGTTGACCTCTCCATCCTCACCGTTGACCTCCCCATCCTCACCGTTGACCTCTCCATCCTCACCATTGACCTCCCCATCCTCACCGTTGACCTCTCCATCCTCACCATTGACCTCCCCATCCTCACCGTTGACCTC
>NW_007736303.1:56385-58260 GCF_000696425.1 Galeopterus variegatus | reverse complement strand
CACACACACTCATTCACACACAATTACACCACATACCCAGTCCATTGTCTCCTTAGCAAGTGCCAGACAAGAGCACTGAAGGGTAAGAAAGGCAAGGCTAGACTTGGGGGAGCTGGACAAGCATCTTAGAGTGTCCAGCGTGGGCTCAGGCTTTGCATTCCAACCTCGGATTCTCAGTTAGACAAATGGTTCCAAAATGTCCTCTGACCCAGCCAACGTGCTGGATGTAAGAAATGCCCTGATGCTACAAAGTTTATCCCTGATGCCTTAGTCCTGGGAAATTAGCAGTAAGATTCAGGTCTTCTCTCTCCCTCCCATGAGGACCACATAGGAGGTCTCAGCCTGTAGGAGGATGCAGCTGTGGCTCCTGAAGTAAGTTTGGAACACAGAAACAGCCACTGGAACCACAGGCACTGGGATCAGAGAGGTCTGGATTTGCATCGCAGCTCTGCCAGAGGATGGATCTTCTTTCTGCTTTCTCATATGAAAACTGAAATCAACCTCAAAGGGATGGAAGGTTTGTGAGTAATGGATGTAGATATCCTAATGCAGAGCCAGGCTTTCAGCAAGCTCCAACTATAGATGTTGCCAACGTCATCACTGCTATGTTCTTCCTGAGTTCCACTGTCACCGGAGCATTTCTGCATCAGACCATCTTGGGCTGTGACCTTCTTTGGACTGGTGCAAGCCAAAGGAGGGGTAGAGTTCATGAGGGCCACTAAGAGGTGAGACAGGTCCTTCAGGCCAATGGGAGCTCAGGTCTGAGAATCCTTCCACAGCTGTGTGAGAAAGGAAGGCAAGATGGAAATACTATGGGCATTGGAATCAGGTGAAGCTGCCCTCTAGTCCCAGCCTCCACACCTCACAGACAGCAAGGGCCTGACTTGCTTGTGATTTAGTCCTTCAAACTATAAAACTGTGTAATAGCAGCTCGAGAGAAAGAGTTTCACGTGGTAGAACAGCTTGGCTTCACTCCTGCCTCTCACCTACTAGGAATACAATTGTGTGAAAGTCACTTGGGCTATCTGAAGTTTAGCCTTATCATCTTTGAAGTGGAAACAATAAACAAGGTCTTTACCATTTTCTACAGTTTCAGAAGGATTAAATGAGATAGTGCATGTAACATGTTTTAAGTAGAAGCTACTGTAAATGCTCCAAACGGTTAGCCTTCATGATGCTGATGATCAGGATGGTGGTGATGATGGTGATGATGATGGTGATGATGGTGATGATGATGGTGATGATGATGATGATGATGGTGGTGGTGGTGATGATGGTGATGATGGTGGTGATGATGGTGATGGTGGTGATGATGACAATGACGATGACAATGGTGATGATGGTGGTGATGATGGTGATGATGGTGATGATGATGATGGTGATGATGAGATGATGATGATGGTGATGATGGTGGTGATGGTGTTGATGATGGTGATGATGGTAGTGATGGTGGTGATGGTGGTGATGATGGTGGTGATGGTGGTGATGATGGTGGTGATGGTGGTGATGATGGCGATGGCGATGGTGATGGTGATGATAATGATGGTGATGATGGTGGTGATGATGGTTGTGATGGTGATGATAATGATGGTGATGATGGTGATAATAATGATGGTGATGATGGTGGTGATGATGGTTGTGATGGTGGTGATGAGGGTGGTGATGGTGGTGATGATGGTGGTGATGGTGGTGATGAGGGTGATGATGGTGGTGATGATGGTGATGATGGTGGTGATGATGGTAGTGATGGTGGTGATGGTAGTGATGGTGGTGATGGTGGTGATGATGGTGGTGATGGTGGTGATGAGGGTGGTGATGGTGGTGATGATGGTGATGATGGTGGTGATGATGGCGATGATGATGGTGATGGTGATG
>NW_007736303.1:0-55405 GCF_000696425.1 Galeopterus variegatus | reverse complement strand
TGGTGATGATGGTGATGATGATGATGATGGCGGTAGTGGTGATGATGACAAAGCAAATCTCTCTTTATTAACCTCCCCTTACCACTCCCTTTGGTATGTGTTCTGTCTGGTTCCTCTGTGATCCTAGTGCCAGCTGCCAGTGTCACTCTGAAACCCTCACATCTTGTGGGCCCTTGTATGCCTGCTCCCCGCAGTAGAGCTGTGTGTTCACTGAGAGTCATGCCCCAAATGATCGATGCCTGTCATACGTATGTAAGTTAACTATTATGAGTCAGACGCATAGGAGGAACCAAATACATTTTGAATTAACAAATGAGATAAAGTATTTCTATATGAGTGTAAGAAGGATAAAGACTTGTTCCAATGACAGCTAATATGAATGTTTTGAAATAACATTTTAAACATGAGTAGACCAGAAAAAAGTTGTCAAACCAGGTGTGGGTGAGGCACCCCTACACCACTGGGGCCCACATGATGAGGATGTATTTTTCTGGTGACTATTTTAAATGGGCTTGCTTTCTTGATTCCTTTTTCTGCTAGTTTGTTATTGGAGTATAAAAACGCTACTAATGTTTATGTGTTGATTTTATACCCTGCAACTTTACTGAAATCGTTTATCAGCTCTAACAATTTTTTGATAGAGTCTTCAGGTTTTTCTATATGTAGGATCATGTTATCTGCAAACATGGACAGTTTGACTTCATCTTTTCCAGAAGGCTCTGGAACGCAGGTTGTTCCCGAGTGTCCCGTTCTCTCAATCCATGTAAAAAGGAAGCAGGAAATGCTAGTCCATGCAATATTGTGGTGGTTTGTGCACAGAAAATGTGATACACCAGTAACAGCACAAGTATTTGGCCCTCTCTTAGGAGAGAGACATTTGAAAATAAGTGTTTATGTTTTCAGAGAAGTTAGAATGTCACACAAATTTGTGAAAGAGTTTTCTTAAAACTTAAACTGACTTTTTCAACTAACCGAACAACCAAAGTTTCCTGTTTGTGTTGGATAAACAACTTCCTCCCCCTGTATTAATGACCAGAATCAAATCTTAGCCTCTTGACAGCTGGGTGTCCCCCAGGCTGCTCAGGGGCCTCTCTCTGGGCAGCCGGGCCCACTGGTGCGGCCACCTGAGCAGAAGACCCGCCACTGTGGATGAGACTAATTTCCGGACTTCGTGAGAGGTGTTATGGGTGAGCGCCCGCACACCCTGGGAGCTGACCCGGCCCGGCTCCTGCACCTTGGGCCTTGTATTACCAGCACTTCCTCTCTGCTGAACCTTTGGAGAGCTCTTTCTTCCCCCTTCCCAGGCTGCCCGTTGCTGGGAACGGGGTCCACAGGACAGTCGCTTGACAAATGACCCTGGGTGATAGATTAAACAAATGTGTAAAAATTAGCTGTAAAATAAACTTCCTATGCCCTGTCTGAGTCTCCTCTCCTTCCTTCCATGCATCCCCAATGGCATCATTATCCCTGTCCATGAAGGGCCATCTCACACCCCTGCAAGGTAGGGGCCAGGACACGGCAACTGGCCACAGCCTGTCTGCTTCCAGGAGGGCAGTGGGTGCCTCCATGAAGTTCCTCTCCTGGGCTCCATCACTTCCCTCCAGACTGGCCACTTTCACCTCCTAAGTGCGACAGTGGCTCACAGTGTTGAGCTCTCTAAGCCTAACTCGGGCTGTGAGCCTCCCTCCCTCACAAGACTCTTCCAAGATACTGCCTGGAAGTGCTCAGAGCAGGGCCAGACCCAGCAGGGTGCTGAGTGCCAGCGCTCCATGGGCACAGCCCTGTAGCCCTGGGGGGCCAGGAGAACCACAGAGGCACTCAGGGTCTCCAGGGCCTCAGAGGAGCTGCACTCCTACTTGCACTTTGCAGGGTGAGCTGTGAAAAACCACCACGCACCTTTCCTCCACTGTGCTTATAGTTTGCCAGGTGCTCTGCTAAGCACGTCATATACATTTCCCAATTTAATTCTCCTACCAGGCTTCAGAGGAAAACAATATAATCCTTATTTTATCATAGCTTGGCCAAAATTATACAGCCAGAAAGGGGTAGATTTGGTATTAGAACGCAGCTCTAGCTCTACAGGCTATTTATATAAACATCAGAAGCTGGAAAAATGAACTGGCAATGTCCCATCTTTCAGCTGCAGATGAATTTACCATAAATTGTTGTCTACTGGCAAATAGCAGCCTAAGCTTCCTCTCTAAACTTGGCCCTCCAAGTTTCCATGGGTTTGCCTAATTTCACAGGAAGTGCTGATTGCACAGGGCGTAACCCTGGGGGCACAGAGCCCATTCAAGAAATCACTCAGAGGGCAGTGCGTGGCCCCTGCTGTTAATAACTGACGGGTGTCCCTGCATTTCCAGGCGCTTTCCAGGTGTGAACGGGGTATTTGTTCCTTTTCTCTTTGATATTGAGGTAACGTTCCCAGAGAGGGAGTCTTTAACAGGGCTATAAATTTGACATTGCAATAGAAAATCCCAGCTCGGGGGCTCATGACCCATGAAATTAGATGCTCGTCCTGAGTGTCCACCCGGCTAAGGAGGAAAGGTGGGCCACACACCCCAGGCTTTCCCACCTGACTCTTCCCCTACTTGGGATGGTCATCCGTGATGCAATCACTCTACATGCCTGCATCTCTCAAGTGTGTGTGTGTGTGTGTGTGTGTGCGCGTGTGCACGCGCGCATGCAGGTCTACACGCTCACACTTCTCTAAACACGTGTTCATTAAATACCAAATCCACAGGAGACATTAGAGCTCATATGGCTGCATCTCTCAAGTGTGTGTGTGTGTGTGTGTGTGTGTGTGTGTGTGTGTGTGTGTGTGCGTGCACGCGCGTGCAGGTCTACACGCTCACACTTCTCTAAACACGTGTTCATTAAATACCAAATCCACAGGAGACATTAGAGCTCATATGACCAGAACAGCTCCTCCCACTGGTAACTCAGCCCGCAGAACACACGTGCACCTATATATTCCCTCCCATGTTGGCATGTGGAGATGAGTGTGACATGACCCTTGCCTGGCGATTGGTCACGATCTGACGACCATCCCAGGCTACAACCACACAGCCTCCACGCATGCGCAAAGTATGGTTGACGGCGCTAGGGCTCCTTCCTTTTTAACCAGTCTTTGCAGACCTTGGTGCAGGTGCATGTTCCTTCTTAAAATACTGGACAGAGCTGCCTGCCAAAAATTCTTGTGAAAGTAAGTTGATTCAAAGACACAAACCCAGCGTAGCAAACCTTCACATGTGACATTTGCTCTTGTGACTTAACGTAGATGGAACGTCCTGGGCCTTGGTGGAGTTTCTCAGTGTTCATCCACATGTAAGGCCATGTGTGAATCAGGACGAAGGTTTGTTATGACAGCCACCAACTCTGATAACAAAAGCCAGAAACAGAGTCATTGATGGGAAGAAATAAATGCATAAATGTTTCATTCAGCCTATGCAGGGTTAAGTCGATTCAAGAGGGATCTAGTTTCACTTGTACCCATGTATTGTCATGTTCTAGCTTGACTTTTTGTCAGAATAATTCCTCTTCTGAATCTTATGCAATAATAAAAAAAGTCAATGAACTTTCAGAATATTTTGTTGGCACTATTCTCATCTCGGTAATTGGGGAATTCCAGCCATAAAAAAGGAAAGTTTACATGTATCCAGTGTTTAATTACCAAAGCCAAACTTACAAATTTAAAATCCCAAGTTCATTCTCTGCTTAAAGCAAGGAATGATGCAATTCAGCTGGAAACAACAAGCACCGGCTCTGCCCTCTCTTCCAGACGCAGCCGCCACGGGCTGAGGAAGCTACAGCGGGATGAGAAAGGAAGCCTGGAGAGGAGGCGCCTAGAATTCAGTAGGAGGATGAAAGTAGAATACACGTGTCCAAATATTCCGCCACGCTGGGCACACTGTGACAGACACCATCAGAGGAAGGCCACGTGGAGCCGCGCGGAGGAGAAGCAGTCGTCTGGCTGTGTGTGCGAGGCCCTTCTGTGCCACCCGGAGGGGCAGCAGGAGAGAGCGGGCATGTTTAGAATGAATTGTGCTGCGCAGAGGATTCTAACCTGTCGTTGAATGTGTACTCGCCCAACACACATGCATGTGCATATGTGCACATACATGTTGAACAGCCGTGATGTGATAAGCACTGGGCAGAGGCAGCACGCATGAAGACAGCCCTTGTCTAGCAGTGAGTTACTTCCTAAACCTAATCAACATCCCCGTTGGAAAAGACATTTACTTACAGAACGCAGATCTATTAGCAGTGACACACACAAGTGTGGAGGTGCGCACGTGAGCACATGCCCGTTCACTGACTGCCACGTGGCTTTCCAGTGGGTTGCAGTCTCCGCTTCAAGTCACATATACCACTGTGTGTCTAGAACCTTCTCCAGCCCACCTGGACTCAACACTTCTCTGGCTGTTAACCCTACTTTTTCCTTAAAACCTCAGCGTGCACATGCTCTCCTCTCGGATTCCAGCCCTGACCTCTCCCCTTTAACAGATGCAGACCCCCTCTGTGTCCTCCCGGTACAGGGTGCAATGGCAAGTGTCACTAGGACAGACCACTGTGATCAGCACTGACTTTTCTGTCCCTCCCTCCAGACCATCTGTCCAGCACAGAGGCCGGGTTTTCATGTCTCTGAGCCCGTGGCACCCATCTCAGTCTTGTTGCCAGTAAATGTCCCGTGAATATGCACACAGGTGCCTGGGCCATGGCTCTTCCACTTGGCGGCAGAGTGACAAGGACAGCCACCATCAAGGTCAGGCTCTGATCACAGAATCTTCCAGAGTCCTCCAGTCTGGTCAGGTGGATGTCACCACACAGACTCAGGAAGTTTGAATCACACAGAAGCCACACCTGAATCAGTTTCCCTCACAAGTCCAGGCTGTTTCCCCTGTGGTCCTCGCCTCATGCCTCACCGAGCTCTGCCTCACCGTGTGACTGAGAGGATAAAGGAGGCACGTGTGTGAAACTATTTTTAAAAGGCAAACTGGAATCAAATGTCAGCTGATTAATTATTATTATCAGGCACAGAACACTAATTTCCGGTCATTTAATTAGCCCGCTTAATAAATTATTTATTTTAGTAAATAAATTTGTTAAGCACTGCACTTGTATAATACCAGCCTACACTGGACAGAGGTTGGCAATGTGACCTCCAGGATTTCATTTGTTCTGGCACATGGTGGGGCAGGGGTGGCTGAGGGGCTTGTTATTCATTTCCTGTCACTAACATCCATCTGATCTGCATTGGTTCCAAAAGCCAGGACAGCCCCACTGGCCTGTGTAACAAGAGTTTTGAATATAGTCCTCCTCTGACGAGCACACACACATGCACACGCACACACATATGCACATGCACACAAACACACATGAGTACACACATATGCACATGCACACAAACACACATGAGTACACACATATGCACACACGTGCACACGCACACACGTGCACACACGCACACGTGCACACTCACCCATGCATACACACATATGCACACACGTGCACACACGCACATGTGCACACTCACCCATGCATACACACATATGCACACACGTGCACACACGCACATGTGCACACTCACCCATGCATACACACATATGCACACACATGCACTGAGTCCAGTCCCCCTGCCTGACCAGTCCATGAAATGTGGGTGATCCCAGGGAGAATGGGCACCGTCCATTTCGTTTTATTGCTGATTCTAAGAAGAGGTGGTTTAAACACGGTGTTTGTGATTTTTGTTTATTTGATTTTTAGAACTTTTTCTTTCTTCTTCATTTTGAAGGGTAGGTAAAAAGGAGGTGATTTTCATGGGTAAGGATTCTACACTCCGAGCTGCAAACAGTGACCATGAGCCCTGAGGGAAGCTCCAATTCCTGTACTTCCTCTGGCCTTCCAGGCTTGTTATGACTCATGGGCCCGACCATGTCAGGCAAGTCCATTATCTTCCACTCTGCAATCTGTCCCCAGTTCCCGCTCTGTGCAAGGCTCACGGCTTTATCTGGACCTCACAGAGACTGACCTGGCTGACTCCTGCTGGAATAAACTACAGTCACTTTCCAAGCTTTGCATCAATACTCATGTAAGGCAGGGAAGGTATGTGCGGTACTGCCAGGACTTCGTCACAGACAGTGGTCCGCGAGCCCACTTGTTACAAGCGCCAGGTTGACCAGAAAGCTCTCCATGGGAAACACACACCTGATAATATTGTCACTTACTGCTGGCAATTGGCTGTTCATGGCTAACATCTGGGGAGCAAGATTTAGTTGCAGTTAACATTTGATGGCAGAAGGGAAGAAGGGAGAGGCCAGGAGGGAAGGTAGGGTCTCTAACTGAATCCCACGGTGCCCATTTTCCGTACAGTCCAGCCAAAGATTAGGATGAGCTCACATCAAAGCCTTCAGTTAATGAAACAAAAAGCAATCTATTCCTGTACAGAAAACGCCGGATATTTACTTACAGCAGTGGAGTCTGATTCCAGCTCTAGTCCTTGTCAGCCACACACCTTCCAGTGTGTCGTCTGATCCTGCTGAGCCGTGGTTGGCTTGAGTGTGACCAGGCAGCTCTGCCTCGGACACTTACCCAGGAAGGCGCCCGGTAGAACTGCACACGTGCATGGTCGGGCCCCCCACCAACGTGCTCATTTGGAAAAACTGATCAAAACTTAATCCTGGGCAATATTGATAACAACAGCAGCAGTAATCTCTGTGGCTGACAAATAAACGTTATGCAATTACACCTCAAAACCATTGATATTTTCCTCATTCCATCGAGCCCATGGGTGATGAAATGAATAAAACTGGTGTCCTTTTTATCATCTGGATTAAATAATCCTCAATTTTGTTAAGTGCTCAGTAGTTGTGTTCAATGCAAATAGGTTAATAATCTATTGAAAACAGGATTTAAAAAATTTAGGACACCTAGAAAGACAGGATAAAACAGTAGCAGCTTCCTTTTTTTTTTTTTTTTTTTTTTGGTGAAAGGTGCATTAATATAAGTATTATGTGATAAGTAATTGAAAGTTCCCCAGAGGTGGCCAAAAGGAACCTTTATAATCCATTTTGAGTTTTTTTTTTTTTTTTTTTTTTTTGGTGAAAGGTGCATTAATATAAGTATTATGTGATAAGTAATTGAAAGTTCCCCAGAGGTGGCCAAAAGGAACCTAGGAAGATACTTTCCATTGAAAAGTAGTTTTCCTCAAGGCCCCAAAACACAGGAAAACCTCAGAGTGCTCTGCGCCTCTTTCTAAACCGGGCCGTGGACACACCAGAGGAACGAGCAGTGCGCGTCCTGCCAGAGGAAGGGTGGACCGAGCCGTGCGCCGGGACTTGTAAGCAGCAGACATTTACTCCTCGCTGTCCTGCAGGCTGGACGTCCACGGCGACGGCGCCTGCAGGTTCGGTGTCGGGTGGGGCTGCAAGCTGCTTCTGAGATGGCACTTCGAATGCTGTGTCCTCCCGCGGGGACGAACTGAGTCCTCCCATGGCGGAGGGGACAGAAGGCCAAAGGGAGCAGCTAGTTCACTTGTGGCCTTTTGTGAGGCACTGATCCTGTCCACGAGGATCCGGGGACGAACTGAGTCCTCCCATGGCGGAGGGGACAGAAGGCCAAAGGGAGCAGCTAGTTCCCTTGTGGCCTTTTGTGAGGCACTGATCCTGTCCACGAGGATAACTCACAACCTACTCGCTTACAGAAGGCCCCCCTTACCACCGTCGCGCTGGAGATTCAGCCCCAACACGAGCTTTGGAGGAGACACAAACGTCCAAACCACAGCACTCTTCTCTCGGTGTCTGCATATGTCTGAAATTTTCCTTAGTATAAAGTCTAAGAAATAAAGCAAATCTACAGAGAACATTCCGGAGAAGTTGGGACTAAGGGTTTCTCCTGCCCTCCTGTTTCTTTTTGCCCTAAAATAGATGAGATTTTTTAAATTGACCAGAAAACCACCTCAAGTTACAGGTTGGCTGGTTGTCCTCCCTGCCGTCCTTTAAAGTTAGGCACAGAGAAAAGCGACGCGTGTGACCTTTCATCAGTCCAGCAGCACAGTCTCTTTCCCAGCATTTTGGAGATTTCAGGCCTCCTTCCAAGGGTCTGCGTACAGGAACCCTTCTCAAAGTCAGCCAGTCTTAAATTTAAATTTAAAGGCAACCCCTGTGAAATCAGGAAAAGGAAAAGGATATCCACTATCACCGCTTCTATTCAAAATCACCCAGGAAGCACAGAAAATGAAAGATGAAAGCCTTTAGAATTGGAAAGAAAGGGGCACAACATTCGTTACTCGTGGACATGATTGTCTATGCAAAAGTAAAGACTACAGGAAAGTTACTGGACATGTTTCACGAGCCAGAGGTGTCTGCTGTAGAATCAATGCATGGACACAAACTGCATGTCCACACTGGCAACAACATGACTTAAAAAAAAGAAGATGCCATTTATAATGGCAATAAAAACTATGTTACCCAGAAAAAAATCTAAAAATAGTTCTGCAAAACCTAGATGCAAAAAAGTACAAAATTGCACTGAAAGACAAAAGGAAACCTAAACAAATGAAGAGGCAGCTCATGTTTATAAAGAGGACAAACACAGTATTATAAAGATGGCAGTTTTCCATAAATTGACCGATAGATTCAACACAGTTCTGATTATAAACCCACCAGGGTTTTTCATGAAACTTGGAAAAATAACTCTACAATTTGTACGGGAGAGCAACATGCCAAACGTATCTCAGAAACTCCCAGAAAGGGTCATGCTTTATCGAGGCTCATTGTGAAGGAAGGCAGCGTGACACTGGCCTGCAGGTGGACAGGCCGGCCAGGGGAGCAGAGCAGAGCCCAGGAGCAGACCCCCGCACAGGAGGACCCGGCACACGTGGGCGCTGGCACCGCACATTCGGGAGGGAGGAATCACACAGGAAAGTCCACCAGGTCCCCACACACACCACACGCGGCAATCGCCTCCAGACAAAGAAGGACTCAAACGTGAAAGGAGAAATTTTGAAGTTTAGAACATGAGAAAAAAATCTAAGCTTGGGAAGGAAAATTACTTCTTAAACAAAACATGAAAAATGCTAATCATCGAAAAGATGGATAAATTGAGCTACCATAGAATTAAGAATTTCTGTGCAGCAAAAGACACCATAAAAACTGAAAAGGTAAGACAAACCAGAAGATGATATCCACCACCATAGAACAAATAAAAGGTTAGTGTCCCGAATACATAAAGAAGTCCTATCTTGCTTCAAAATAATCCAGGAAAGGGGTAGGTGGACAGGGATACAGACGAAACAAGACTGCCCGCGGGGTGGTGGCTGTGGGGCCAGGTCCAGCCCACGTGGTTCACTGCAATATTCTCTTTACTTGTGAGTTTGTATAAATATTCCTGTAGCATTAATTTTAAAAATTAAAAACAAAAATTAAAATAAGAAAAAAGCAGATGACCAGGCAGACAATCAACAAAAGTCCTGGCAAGTGATTCCATACGGCCATTTGCAACAGCAAAATCCTGGGAACGAGGTTGAAGTTCACTGGCAGGAGGGAGAGTTAATAACTTGTGAGGTGGTCCACCGTGGAGCGCGACGACAGCGGGACGGACAAACTGCAGCCACACGGGGCTGAACGGACGACTTTGCTAACGTAGTTCTGAGTGAAATACAGCAGGCTCTGGAGGAGAACATACGAGAGCACGACGCCACCTTTCAAAGCTTAAAAACCACCAGAACCGCTGCACGTTCCTCAGATGTACACTTATATGTGGTAAAACGTTTTTAAAGCAATGAGATCATAGCACCAAGTCCAGGCAAGGAGACTGTGGAGGGGACAGGACAGGGGCCACGCAGGTGGACGTGGGTGTGGACTGTGCTTCTGGGCGGTGGGTGCACTGGGTTCCTTGTCTTCTGTGTAACGCACACCTCAGCCATGTTACAGACATTTGTTTGTATCAAACTTTATATTTTCAAATAAAATAAGGACAATTATTTTCAATAACACATACAAAATCCTAGAGTCTTCCTTAAATGTAAACCAGGTAAAATTATCTTTAAAACAGATCAGTTATAGTTACAAATAAGACACTTTAGTCTTGGGAGAGTCCAATCACTCTACCAATGGGTCCGTGTCCCTGGGAGAAGACGTGGGCACCCACACACACAGTCTCTGCTGGCTGGACAGACGTGCGGCCGCGTGCTCGGCCCACCTGTGCACGGCTCAGCAGCGCTTGGCCTCAACCCCCTGACCAGCTGGAAGACACCCTAAGAGAGTCCGAGTAAAACTGCTTGAGAAACACGAGAGTGCGTAAAATAAAATTTTCTAAATAATGTGCTTTATGTAAACTCACCTAAATACACAAGGCTACTTCAAAAAGTTTGTAGAAAGCAGGGCTAGAAGATGATACAAATCCTTACAGCATAAACCTGTTGAAGGTCCCTTGCATCTGTGTCACTGGGTTAATGTGCTCATATCTTTATTTTTTAGAGACCTAGGAATGGCTCTAAGAGCACAGAGACACACAACCGTCCCCTGGGCCGCAGTCCCGCAGGGCCTCAACTCAGATGATCCGTCAGTGTTCCAGGTTTCCCTCTCAGCAGGCCACACCATTCCGTCTCCACACACCGCTGTCCAGACTGCCCTGTCGTCCTGTGCTCGTGGCCGAGCCATCCAGCCACGGGAGCGGCTCCGCTCTGCGGCTTTTGTTTGCAGATCCCTGGAGCAGAGTGAATCCCCCTGCCCCTTACCTCTGCCCTGCCCTGTGTTATGGGGTACCATAAAATTTAGGGGCACCGCATGGGCAGGATGGGTTCAGAATTCCACGGAGAAGTTGTGTCATGGGCTGTGACTTCACAGCCAGCAAGAGGCTGACATGAACTAAGGAGGACATTTCCCAAGTAGGAGCGCTGCGTTCCTGCACAGTCACACAGCACTGACGAAGAGGAGGCCAACTGTGGGGTTTAACAGGCCAAGTTTTCAGAGAAGAAAACTGAGTTTTAGTGAGATAAAGTCAGCCAGTCTCTACGAACACCTGCTTAGCACAAGAGCTAAGAGCCAGAGAAAATGTCTTATGCTCTTCGGCCTCCTGGGCCCCTTGTGTGGCTCCATGCACAGCCCCCCGCTGCCAGCCCTGGCTCGTGAGCAGCTACCACGAGGACGTGGCCCCCGGTGCAGCCGCACGCGGGCTCCTGGAGCTTTGGCGGGGGTTTCCAGGCCGGCCTCCGCCGCTCCTAGGCTGGCATGAAGTTCAGTTGCAGCCTCCTTGCCCCCTTTCCAGTTTGGAAACAGCTCACACACAGACATGCAGCTCCCTGAAACTCAGTGCCTCCAGACCCGCCCCTGCCCAGCAACCACTGTCCTCTCAGCCACGGAGGGCCCAACTCTGGTGTCATCTTTCACCATGGGACAGAGGAGCGGGAGTGCCCTTTCCCTCTGAGGTCCCTCCGTGCCACTTCCTCCATTTCCCACGGCCCCACCAGGCTCGGTCCACAGCCCAGAGTCTAACCACAGCGATTGCTCCTGACCGTGTCCCCGACTTCCCTACCACTTCTCCCATCACTCCCATCAGACACAAAGTCCCCCTTGGCGATGCCCCATATCCTCAGGGGAAAGGTCCACATCCCTCAACTTACCCTCCAAGAGCCTGTGTCCGACCTGACCAGCCTTCCCAGCACGCCCCACTGCAACCTGCCTGTGCCACACCCAGCCTCTGTGCCCATGCCCTGCCCCGTCAGCAACATCTGCACCCACCTGTGTTCAGCGTGGCCTCCAAGCACAGCAGCACCACATGGAGTCACTGAGGATGCATTTGTGGTGTGCGTGTGGTACATGTGTGCATGTCTGTGCATGTGTGCAATATGTGGTGTGTGCTTCTAAGTGCATGCATGGTACATATGTGTGCACGGGAACGTACGAGTGGTGTGTGCAAACATGTGAGAGTATACATATGTGTTTGTGTGAGGTGCATGATGTGTGTGTGTGTGTGCGTGTGGTGTGTGAGCAGGCGTGTGCATGCGTGTGAGTGTGCTTGCGTGTGTGAGTGGTAGGTTTCTTTTGAGAACTGAATGATGCTCATTCTCGCCTCTTGGCAGTAAGAGGACGCATGAGCGAACCCTCACGGGACGCCTGGAGACCCTCAGCTGAGAACAGACAGCCGTCTTTCTCTTTCGTCCTCACGCCAACCTCAGACATAGGCAGGTGAATTTGCTAATTCGTGCAGCAGGTCTGTGACACCGCCAGGGCTTGGAGCCTGTCTGCTCAGCTCCAGAGTCCCCGTTCAGACCTCCCTTCTTGCTGCCCTGTGACCCTTTGCCCCATGTAATAGCATGTTTCTTAGTTCAGTTTTCCTCTTTGTTAAATGAGCAAATACTAGAAATTAACGTCTGAATCATGCTTCACGCTTCCAGGCTGTTTGCTGGAGCCCATCCTGCTTTTCCCACCACGATTCCAGCCCCACCCCTGTCTGTCTGTCTGTCTGAGAAGATGTTGACCTCTGTGAGGGCAATGCTGTGTCCCCTGACCAACACCCAGGAAAGCTCCGGCACACAGAAGGCCTGGGCGTGGGAGGACGTGCGAACCACAGGCGAGCCCCGGCAGCGGTGGGAACCAGCGCCTCGACAGGACCGCCCTGCTCTGTTTCTGAGCATTGGTTTCCAGAGGGAATTGGCTTGATGGGGTGTGGCAGGAAGCACACCTCTCTCTTCCCATTAAAGTGCCAACAGGACTGTGCCTATTTACCACCCAGCAATTCTGTCCGCACTAGAACGAGACCACGAGGAGCCGTGGAGTTGCACGTGTGGCGTCAGGAAGAGGTGCTTCTGAGGGTCACAGTGGAGACCAGGACCAGCATGGAACAGACGGCCAGCTGAAGGGGACACACATCATTTGTCACCCCCAAGGCTCCTAGTCCTGCAGATTCTCAGCATCAGCAAAACTTCGGGGTTACAGTTTGTGAGTTTCTCTAGGAGCAGAGGCGTACAAGTCAGTCAGAAGAGTTTCAGGACGCTCCACATCTGAAGTGTGGGGCTGGGGGGACCAGATCATGAGGATCAGACTTCCGTGAAAATGCCCAGGGCCCGGCTGAGGCAGTAGAGGTGTGGAGGGACCACCCTGAGGGCTTCCACCCTCACAGCAAAGGTGAACCGACGTGGCCTGAAAGTGGGTTGTCTCAAAGCGGCTTACCCTTGAATCTTGAATGTCCCAGCTTCAAGTGACAGATGACAGCTCACAACTTCCCAAAAGCAGAGTGTTTGGGGCAGACACACCACGTGGGCTTCCACGGGGCAGCTGAGAGACGAATGTCCCACGAGGACCGCCAGAGCCCGCCCGTCCGCCTCTGCTGCACACACAGCGCTTTTCCGCTGGCACGTTCTCAAGGCTTTTCCCCTTCCCTCAGCACAGGAACCATCATGACGCAGCCTGAGTCATAGGTTGGTTACATCAAAGGGTGTTTGTCTTGGTCGGCCGCCTGTTTGGGCTGACACCAAGATAAACTGCACATGGGCTAGAGCTGCTCACAAACACGCACGTTTCGCTCGTTTCTGCTGGGGAATTACAGTGTGTTCGGACTCGAGGCTCGCCACCCTATCCTGTCCTTATTCAGCAAAACTCCGACTGGGGAAACGGTGGTGGCCGCGCTGGCACTGCTGGAACACTGGGTGTTTCTTGCCTACTGTGTGCTCAGCAGGTGCCACCAGGCCTTGAGTTCTGTCCACTTACAACCCCGAGAATTGGGAGCTGCTTCTACCACCCCTGTTTGCAGGTGGGGACCGCGGGGTGTGGAAAGCTGATGGCACGTGCCTCGCGTCAGACAGCTGGTGGGTGGCAGAGCCTGGGCTTAGAGCATGATCTGACTGCTGAGCCAGCCCACCACATGCAGTCCCAGATGGGGACGGCTGCTTGTCCACCCCACTGTCCCTTCTCGCTGAGCTCATTGCTGTTGGCCAGCGTCCTGCCAGCGGAGCTCTGTTACAGGAGACCCCCCTCTGTGGCACAGACAGGAGGGTCCTTGCTCTAACCACAGCAGGCATGGGCCCCAGGGAGGCTGCTGCCCTCTGCTCCTCACGCAGGAGGGAGAGGAAATCATGTCTGAGTTTTTAAGTGACTGCAATGGGCCCTGCTTGTTACAGCAGCCTAGCTGTGCCATGACAAACATAAAGACCCTGGAGTTCAGAGCAGATACAGCTGGCTCATGTTAAGGAATTTAACATAACATGCTCACACTTACCCTGAGCCCATATGGTCAGGGGCTCAAGCAGTGGGTTTCCCCCTCTTGCGCCTAAGCAAGGCCCACGGTGCAGTGCCGCACCATCGACGGCCATGTCGCTGCAGCACTTTCTGCAGGTGTTAGCTTCCTCTTGCTGCGTGACAAGTTGCTACGAATGCAGGAGATAACACCACATTTATCTCCCACATCTGAAGCCCGGCACGGTGCAACTTTATTCTCTGCTCATGGCATCTCAGCAGCTGAGGTCGCGGGTCAGCTGGGCCACGAGGCCTCTCCTAAGCTCCCACTTGTTGGCCAGCGCCTTTCCCTGTGGTTATAGTCTTTGGTTCCCAGTTTCCTTCTTGCTCTCGGCTCCTGGAGGCCACAGTCCCTGGCACCCCAGTACCCATGGCGTGGATGCTACCTTCTCCCAGATGCCTCTTCTGCAGCCAGCTGGGTTCGTGTGACGAGGCCAGGCCCCCTGAAGATCTCCCTATCTTTATGTTGACTGCCCTGGGACATTAATCTCACGAAAGTCCCTGGATTCGTGTTTGCACTGGGAGGGAGTTTGCACAGCAGAGGAGTGGTCCTGGGCCGTCTCAGAACCCATCTGCTTCTTGCATAGCAGGCTTTGTCCTCTCGCCCATTCACTCGCTCATGAGTGTGTACGGCGCCCACACATGCCACGCCCTGCTCCAGGTATTGTGGGAACACAGTGTAGAGGACACCAGATGCAAGAGCTCGCCCTCATAGGGATTCCATGCTCGTGAGGACCAGATCCCGGGGTAAACGAGAGAAACATGTGGATTGAGGTGCTAGGGCTGAGGGCAGGAAGGACCAAAGGCACCCAACTGCCAACCAGAAAGAGTGGCACTGGTGCCCTCCTGACTGTGCGACCCAT
This sequence comes from Galeopterus variegatus, assembly GCF_000696425.1. Classification (NCBI taxonomy): domain Eukaryota; kingdom Metazoa; phylum Chordata; class Mammalia; order Dermoptera; family Cynocephalidae; genus Galeopterus; species Galeopterus variegatus. Next base: position 40,308 of record NW_007736303.1, on the reverse strand, counting down.
GCAGGACTGACAGTGACCATAGCTGACCACCACATACTTGTGCTGTGCCAGGGCCCATGCCACGTGTGCATGAAGCATGATCTACCTTAATCCTATGAGATAACTCACTTTTATACCATTTTACAGCTTGGCAGGATGACTCAGAGAGGGCGAGTGACTTGGGAATGTCACACAGCATGTGAAGCTGGGACCTCACAGCTCCAGATGCAGACCCAATGTCTCACCCTGGCTCACGAGAGTCAGGAATCATCAAAGATCCCACCATGCTGAATAAATACTTGCCCTGGTTTTGAAGTGTCAACCCACAGCGTCACACAGCACGCTTATGGAGCTAGGGTAGCTCTAAAACATTCAGTTCCCTGTTCCAACAGCACCCACGATGTGTTGTGACATGCACAGAACCAGGGTCTCCTATCTCCAAGACAGCTTGCGACTGTCTGCCACATTTTGGGCTGGGGGCCTCCCCTGCTGTTGCCGGGGCAGCTGCCCCCAAAACCTCAGATCGTCGAGTGTCCTGGTATCTTAGCCGTGCTCCCTTGAGCTACTCAACCACAGCCCAAGGAATGTTCCACGCTGAACACTCCCACAGGAAAGCACGTTGTGGTGTGGCCGTCGGTGCTGAGACAGGCTTTGTGGCCTGGTGAGGGGCTGAATTTTATTCTGAATACAGCAGAAACCCAAGTTTCTCATTTTGCATAGAGAATAAATCCTGTCAACCAGGCCAGTCAGATGGAGCAGCTCTGGGATAATTCAAGGATGCCCGGGGGACCCCGTCTCCAGTGCTATAGGACCTGGGCATTCACCCCACTGTGTTGAAGTAATACTCAGCACATCCCCTGGAAGATGTGGGCACCAGACCAGACACCCCTTCCCCGGGTGCGAGGCCCAGCCTGCCCTCTCTTGAGCCGGCCAGAGGCCCCTATGAGGCTGGGCCGGGGTCCAAGATCCTCCTCTGGGTTACAGGCCCCAAAGCTAACTTTGGCTGGGTCCCTGGGCCTCCCTTCCCATGGCACGTGGACAGCCCATCGTCCTCCAGGCCTGGAGCCTTGGGAGGAGCCAAGCCTCCCTCACCCAGAGAAGCGGGCAGGGCACCAACTGCACCTGGGGCCAGGAGGCCTCTCAGGACCAGGCTTTCCTCCTCGTCACTGTCCTCCTCTGCCCCTCCCCCTCCTGCTTGCTGCAGGGTCACCCTCACGCACACCTTGGTGGCATGGCACAGCACATCAGCTTCCTTGCCAGCGTGCAAGGCCGCTTCTGGGGCATCTAAGACAAAGCATCCCCCAGGTGGCAACTCTGCGCCTCCCAGGCTACGGAGGAGGGGACCCCAGACTCCAGGCCTGGACCAGAGAGGCGGATCAGGTGAATCCCACAGGGACGGGGCAGACTCTGGACACAGTCACGTGTCACGTGACCTGTAGAGTTCAACCTCCAGGCCTGGGGGCTCAGCTGCACATCTTCATGGGGGGGACGCTAGGGAGAGTGCAGGGACGAGGATCTAAGAGTCTACACTTAGCCACATCCAGGGCCTTGGGAAGATGCAGGGATGGGGGATGAGAAACATGGTCGTCCCCGGTGGTCAGAAAGAGTGTTCTCACAGTCACGGAAACAAAACCCGCGTGCCCCCGCGCCCAGCCCCATTCCTCCCGCGTCACCCCGTCTCTCCGCGGGGCTCCTCTGGGTCTCTCCCCTGCATGGCCTCCTCCCGTAGCTCCTGAGCCCCTGGAGTGAGCTCAGTGGGCACAAGGCCAGCGCCCGGGGAGGGCCGAGGGTCCTCTGACCCTGGGCTGGGGAGGAGGCCAGGCCTGAGCCATTTCCAGGAGAGCAGGACGTCCCCAAGCCCCAAGCGTTGGAGAGATAACCCCGGCTTTCACGAGGTATTTTTAGTGATAACTGAGAAAGAAAGCAGGTCAGCATGGCATTTCCCCTCATTGTCCTCCCTTCTTATCACCAGCAGAAAACCACAGCTGCAGCCCCGGGGCCGCACAGAGTGGCCTGAGGCCAGGAAGCCTGGCTGCAGAGAAGCCGCCCAGGTGAGGGACTGGTGGGGGCCGGGCACACGGACTATGGGGTTCCCCTGCCTTCCCGAATTTCCCTCTGTGTAGCTCAGACCAGCGTGGGGACAAAGGAAGGAAGGGAGATAGAGCTGCCCCCGCGGGAAGCCACTCGGGAGGCTGGACACGGCCCACGGGGCCTCGGGTGCCCGTCGTGCGCCTCTCACAACTCGCAGCGTGTCTGAGTCCCTGCTGCCTCCGCAGAAAGTGAAAACAAAGCCTCCTCTGCAGCTGGCCTCTCAGGGTGACGCTCTCTCCCAGAAGAAGCTCGTTCCCTTTCTGGAACCTGCTGGGATCTAGGAAGTTCCTGTAGTTTCCATGGGAGGATCTCGGTTAGAGCTAGTGGCGTGGTGCAGAGAATACAATTCCTCTCTCACGCGACAGCCCCTGAGATACACGTGACTGTCTCACGTGTGAGGCGAGCCTCAGATGAACACGCGCTCTGTGAGTGCTCCTGTCCCAGGGCCTCTCGCGGAGGAGGAGCACACACATTTACACAGACGTCACGACGATCAGACACACGACAATGACAGGTACATGCTGGACATATAGACCACAGACAGACAGATGAGTGACAGATGTACAGATGATGGACATATAGACACGTGAATGGACACGTAGACGTAGACTTTCGTTTCCGAATAAAGTGGGAGGTGCCGAGGCCGGGTATGTGAGGCACCGTGGGGACACCGTGGGCGGGACACCATTTAGCTCAGTCCAGGAGTTCAAGGAAAGGCCCATGGAGAGGAGGACACCAGAGCCGAGCTCCTTAGCCTGCTTTTCTCAAAACAAAACGAAGCAAGACGACAACTGTCATCCCTTCAAGCAGCACAGGTTGAATGAACAGCCGCGTGGCCTCTCTCTGTGTCACTCGTTCGTCAGTGTGACATTCAGAGCTGTTCACTGATTGCCGCACCAGGCCCAGCGCTAGCGCATAAGTGGACTCGGCAGGCCTGGCGCCGCCTTCTGCTCTTCTGAGGCACAGCCAGGTTCAGGCTTAGGTGGCGCGATAGCCCAGCGACGAGGGGCATCCACGGGGGAGGACGTGAGACCAGAACCGGGGCCACACCAGGTCCCATGGAAGGTGAGGCCTCTGGGTGCAACTCTGCAGCCCACAAGGAGGGTGAGGCGGGGGGAGGGCTGAGCAGCCACGGGGGCCTAACCAAGGGTGTGCCACGGAGGGCAGGGAGGCTGTGCTGCCAACAGGCAGGAACCGAAAACAGTGGGGACCATGGGAGGGCTTAGTCAAGGGGGACACATCGGATCGCTCTGGCGGAGTCACTGAAGCCAGACAGTGGATGGTGGGTTTGCATCAGCACCAGCCTGGAGCGGGGGCAGTGGACGCCCAGGGCGTGGAACTGAGGCTCACGGCTGGGGCTCATGGCTCGGAAGATGTGGCAGTGGCCCCAGTGACAGGGATCCTGTGGGGGGGATGCACCCAGGGAGGCCCAGCTGCAAGAACACAGGAAGTGGAGGCTGCGGGGCTGCGGGACTGGAGGGGCCACCAGGGCTGCGCAGCCGGTAGGAACTGCTCGGAGCCCTTGTGGGCCACACTGGTTCCACGATGGAGGCGCCACAAAGGCACAGCCCAGGTGATACCGCGCAGGGAGGGACACAGACGGTGGCATCCGCACTGAAAATGCGCCTTCGGGCTCAACATAGAGGTGGAGGTGGTGGGGCGGGAGCAGCCTGCTGTGTGTCTTGGCCAAAGGCGGCCTTTGATGAAGCCAGACCCCGAGGGAGTGGGAGCAGGTGCGGGACGGATGTATGCGGGACAGAGACACTGACCCCCGCCAACGTGTGCCCATCGGACGTGGTCCCTCGCGGGGATGAGGGCTGGGGACTGGCTCTGTTGCCAGAGCATGACCCACCTTGGCCTCCGCAGAGGGGACATGGTGTGCATCTGGCTGCTGAGGTCACATAGGGCCCCTTAACGTGTGTTTCTCTGAGAGGCTGCAGAGCCAGGGGACATGGCTTTCAGCTCATGACAGCATCAGGAACTGTTGCATTCCTCAGAGCCGGACCGCCCCGCCGTCCTGGTCACGTCCCCACCCCGGCCTCTTCTGGGGTTTCCTTTCTTCATTTAGTCACCTGCACGAAGTTTAAGTCCGAGAAGTCCCTGAAAACCAGGACTGGGTCTGGACAGCCCAGGGGTGGCCATGAGAAGAGGCTCGGCTGGGTTCCATGCTTTGCATGAGTGTTTGGAGGAGAACCAGGAGCAGGTGCCTGTTGCGGCCCCACCACCCTCCGCACACCAGGTGGGTGGACGTCCCAGGCTGTGGCCCCCGTCCAGGCCCCCCTGTCCAGGCCCCCTGTCCAGGCCCAGCCCCCGGGTTCCCATGAGCTGGGAGGCTTCTGCTGTCTTCAGTTTAAAGCCCGTTTGAACTTTTTACAAAACAAAAATAGGACAGTTTCTAAAAGTCCTGCCACCAGGGCTGTTTCTGCACTTGGAATTCCTTGGAATCACTGACCTGGAGCTCACCCTGAGGCCTCCCGGGGCCAGCAGAGAACCCCAGGTTCTTAGACTTGAGCGGTGCCCCACGTGACCTCGGCAGCACCCTGCCCAGTCCTAGGGAGCCCCCAGTCCACACGAGAGCTGGGGCTGTCCACCGTGGACAGTCACTCCTCTTCGTGAGGGAAAACAGCCACCCAAAGCTCCCACTCCTGCTCTGCTCCCGGAAGCACGCGGAGTGGGTCTGGTCCCCTCTCCACGTGAGTCGTCTGTCCTAACTCCCAGACAGCTATTCCCTTCCCGGGATGGTTGATTTTGTGCGCCCACTTGGCTGGTCAGACTGGTCTAAATGTTGCTGTGAAGGTATTTTTAGATGAGATTAGTATTTAAATCAGTGGACTTTGAGTAAAGCTGGGGACCCTCCATAATGTGGTGGGCCTAGTCCGGTCAGCTGAAGGACTCAGAGAAAACACTGGGGTCTCTTGAGGAAGAAGGAACGTAGCCTCCGGAGCAGCCTGGGCTCAGCCGCCGCATCCACCCCTCCCTGGGTCCCCAGCCCGCCCCGCAGGATTCAAACGCGCCAGCACCACGACCACAGGAACCAGATGCTCATAACGAGCCCGTCTCTCTCTCTCTCCGCACTCACACGCGCGCACTCACACACGCACACCCACACGTACTTCAAACAGCTCATGCAAAAGCAGAATTAAAAGATAATATGGATCTTTCCATGAACTTTTTCAGTACCCTATACAGCCTGCCATTTCTGTTTCTCTGGAGAACCCCAGTTTGGTTCCCTTCAAGCCTTCTTTTTTCTAAGCAGCATATTTTCAACCCGTTGATCGCTCCCGCTTGACAAAGTGTCGCGTTTCCTAGGTGCTGTCTCCAGAACGTGCTCCCATGGTTTATTCAGCAAATCACTGCATATCTTCTATTTGTGATTATGTCTCAGGACCTATGACATCGCCCAGCCCCTCGCAGATGACCAAAAACGACGCTCCGAATACATTTACTTAATGAAAGAACGAACGACTGAGCAGCTCGTGGCCAGCCCTGCTTCAGGTACAGGAGAAGCTGGGGTGAACAACACAATACTGTCCTCTCCCTGGGACGCGTGTGACGTCCTCTGACACGAGGGGCATCGTGAACTGGTTTCCAGGAGCTGCCTGCTGTATGTGGTGGGCAGCAGAGAGCAGGGAAGCCCAGTCTTCTGCCCCCAGATTCCCGGGAGTCCTGCTGTGTGAGACAATGTGTGTGCAGACGGACGTTCAGGCATGAGCTGCTGGACCGAGGACCTCGGATCCGCTGACGGAACCCTGCGGTCCTTACGCATCAGTCGTGTGGTGAGCAGCCGACGTGAAAGGTCACTTGTGGGCTTCGTGAGGTCTTCCAGACACTTCAGCCAGCAGCCCCCAGTCTGTGAAGCTCCACATTTGAAGATGTGTGAGGCCACACCACGTGAGGGGTACAGGGCCCTTCTACGCACTTGGAAACACCAGTCCGGGCAGAGGGTGAGAGGCGGGAGCCATGGGCCCTGGTGAGGCAGGGAACAGGACCTCCCTGGACTCCATTCTGAGGACAGCAGATGTGGTCTGCACATGGAGCTTGACGACCTGTTCAGACACAAGTGGGCACAGCCCAGGACAGAGCTTGGCAACTACCAGGGAGGTGCCTCATCAACAGGGTGCACCTGCTCAGTGCCATATCACAACCTCCTGGTCCCACAGTGCCAGGACACGGCTGGCAAAGCTGCCAGAACCTGCTGTTCGAAATAGGACACTTCAGAAACCCACCCACAGAATATCTTTGCGGGTCCACCCTGACATGGAGCCAGGAGGCCTAAGTCACGTCTCTGAGGCCTGATTCCTGTTCCCCAAACATCACAGGCTGGGGACAGCAGCACCTCATGCAGGATGCAGACGAGACACAGCTGCAGAGGGGGGACCTCCGTGTCCCCCATGCATGCCTCCCCCACGTCCCTCCTTTATGTCATGCCCTCCTGCTTGTCCCTGCCTCGTTTCTCTCCTCCGTGTCTTTTTCTCCATGTCCTCCTGCGTGTCCCTCTTCTGCCCTGTGACTGTTTAGTCAACTGTAGTCTGGACGTGCCTCTCTGCCCCAGGCTCACATCCGACTCCGCACAGGAAGCATCTCTTGCTGATGGGCTTGTTTTGAGAAGGGGCAGGAGACAGCAGGAAGGAAGGTGAGAATCTTCAGTACTAAAGTGTCCCCTCTGCCCCTCTTTCTGCCACCCAGTCTCGGGATGCATGCCTGGCCGTGGGGCAGGAACCGTGTTTCCTCCTTCCTGTAGTTCTGAGAGTTTAGCCCATTGCCATGTGAAGCTGAGACAACTTGTAGGTGACACACACCCCATCTTTCAGAAGGTCAAATTTTTTAACTGAGGCCCCGGAAGAAGAAGAGTTCCTAGAGTATCCTACGCATGACAGGGACATACAGTGCCAGCCAGGAGGGTGCCCTCTGTCCAAAGCCTCAGTGAAAAGGGGCACCGGGGAGACAGAGCACACTCAGGGAAGACCCCAGGCAGGCGACAGCCGGCGGGCCAGCAGGACTTACTGCATCCTGACGTTGAAAGGGAAACGGTAACTAGGAGAGCACCGGGCACCCACCCTCCGCATCCTCCCGGCCCGTGTCCACCCAGCAGCGCGCCCCGGACAAGTGTGACTGGCAGGTCCAGCTGAGCCAGCGCTGCGCCGGGCCCGCCGCCACTCCTGACAGATGTTTTAATCTGCGGCTTGAAGAATGGCTTCTGCACGGACCTCCTCTTCAAACATCTGTTTCTGTTTAGAAGACAGAGGCGTTTTGAACGGTGCTGGCTATGCCACACCGGGGACTGTTTAAACGGCAGCCCACGTTGCTTACATGACCCCTCACAGCCGGGGGGTTCCCTGCAGGCAGCGGGCGCGAGTCTGGGAAACAGATCATTCACTAAAGCAGGGAGCAGGTCAGCTTCCCAAACACATCCTTCCTCAGGGGAGGTATTTACTCTATTAACCCATAAAGAACAAACCGGGGGCACAGAGACCCCAGAATTCCTCGTGGTTCAGCTCCTTAGGCCGTTTAAGAAGAGCAGGTCTCTGGCTTTCTCCCTTGGGTTCGCCTCTTGCCTGGCTGATGGCACAACTGTGGTCACTGTGCTTAGGACAACGTGAGGACTCCACAGAGAGGTCTCCACGGCCAGGGCAGGCGGTGGAGCGAGGCAAAGCCTCTGCGAACGCCAGAGCATGGTGCTGGCAACCAGGGCTGCCTCCAAGAAGTCAGGACGAGGCCAGCAGGGCCAGGGGCAGAGAGGCCACGTTGTACTGTGCCCGCGGTGAGGCTGAAGCGACCCTTCCTCCATCCCACATGGCATCGGAAAGTCTGCTTGTTTGTTGGGTTCGCCCATCAGCAGAATGTGTGCTCAACTCGTGTGTCCTCATCTCCCCAGCCTGGTGCAGATGGGGCGCGCCGTGAAGGTCTGCTGAAGTGACTCACGGTGACTTGCCTCAGTCATCTGCGTGTGGGGAACCAGGAGGCATTCGTAGGTTATAAATAATCGAGGTTCACAGGAAAGGGGCTCCTTTCTTCTCCACTGATAACAAGTTGGAAGGAAAGGACAAGAAGTTTTCATCTGCGGCCAGAGGACATAAAATACAATGGAAAACTCTACATTGGCCAAGACTCATGCAGCGTGGTTCACGCCAGCACACACCCAGCCCGATGGGTGCAGGGCACGTGCTCTTTAATTACGTGCTTTATGAACACTATCAACTCTGGGGTGTTTTAAACAAGTTGGGAACAGACATCCCCCTCCCATCAGTGTCGAATGACTCCAGAGAAAAGGCTCTGTGTTTTCCAAGCAGAGGCCCGGACTCAGGGCCTCCGTGCTCCGCTTTCCAGATCATTTGTGGTGCTAGGATTGGACATGTCTGTGTAGACACATTCTATCCAGCCTGTGTCCTGAATGTGAGAGTCCTGTCTTCCGAAAGGCACCAGTAAAAGTGGATCCCTTCTTTTCATGCAAAGAGTCTGTCATAAGAGAGGGCCGTGGACGCTGGCTTTCCGCTTTGAACTACTGCCAGAGCGCAGGAGGACGGCTGCAGGCACAGGCTGCACTTTCCCGGTGAGGCTCAGCAGTGACGTGCAATGAAACGCCTGCTTGGGATCACCCCGTGCTAGGGGAGGACATCGCAGCTGGGACAGAAACGTCCTCTCCGGTCGTGTGGCATTCTTGAGAGGAATCCTTCTTGCCATTGATTCAATGAGAGTCGAGTAGCCACACGGATGCCTCTGCTCCACAATCCTCCCTGGGAAGCTGGGTCCCTTGCTCCTTTGGCCAGTCCTGGGCAGGGCCACAGACATGCTGTCCCCAGAACCTCATCTGTCGGGCCCATTTGGGTACATCTTTGTGTGTTAGAGTTCTTCAGCGATGAGCAACTCAAATACATTCTGTCCACTTAAGCAGAGAATGAATTTCTTAGAAACAAAGGGAAAGCCAGAGCGTGCAGCTTGGAAGGGGGTGGTGCAGAGAGAACCTTCAACATACACGGTGCTGACATGGGCAGGGGGCCCTGCAGGTCACAGACACTAGACAGTCAGTAAATGTACTGAATAAACGTAATGCCTCTGTCACTGAGCGTCTGGCCCTTGGCACTGGCCCAGCAAAGCCCAAAGCCTGGACGCCGGCTCCACGGATGACCATACCTCAGGCCCAGGAAAGCCACACCAGCATGTCCTGCCCTGTGACGGAGGAATCCACTCAGAGTGAAGGTTTGTGGTCCTGCCACAGCTGTGGCGCCTGGGACATGGAGCCTGACGAAGGCCTGGGGACACTTTCTACTGGTCCAAGCAGAGAAGCTCAGAAATCGAGAGCATGCTGTCAGAAACCATTCCAGATATTTAAGAAAGCAATGTTATATCTATTAACGCAATGATAAAAATGGGAGTTGCATTTTGTATGTTTTTGATTTTTAAATCTCGTATTCCTAGCCAATTTTTACTGTGTTTTTCAAAAGTGTTCAACAAATTGAAAATAAGATTTTGAGAACTCTGGTCTCATCACAGTCTGAGAAGTATTGATTTAAATGGAAAAAAGCTTAGCAAAAGAAAAGACAGATTAATGTGCTAGATTCTTGCATAACAGATTACTTCTGAATAATGCCAAGAGTGCATTTTCTTTTTCTCTTTGGGTCCCTATTCCTGGTTCCGGAAGGACACGCTTGGGAGCTGGAACGTTGCGCTGTGTGAACGGTTTCCACGGTGCTCACGTTGGCAGTTCTAGGTGCAGCGTGGGGAGGCAGGACACGAATTCTGTACTTTGGCCACCAGATGTACAATTCCAGATGGTTAGTTTTGAAGAATTTTATTTAATAAAATATTTAGTAAGATCTAATTAAAATTTTTAAAATTAAATTTAGAAATATAGCTTTAAATAAATTTGAATTTAAAAATTTGGTATTAGGGCCGGCCTGGTGGCGCACTGCGCTAGTGCGCCGCTTGGGAAGCGCGGAGGCGCTCCCGCCCGAGGGTTCGGATCCCACATACAGACCGGCTCCCGCTCACTGGCTGAGTGAGGCGCGGGAGCAACACCGAGGGTTGCGATCCGTTGCCGGACACGGAAAAAGACAAAAGACAAAAAAAAAAAAAAAATTTGGTATTAATTAGATATAATTGGCTACAATTTGCATTTCTTCTATTTTTACTATATAATTTTAAATATTTTAGAAGAAATATATTTTTAAAAACAAAATATTTTTTATTTTGTGTTTCTTTATATTTAATTTTTTTGGTCCAAATTTGGACATCTTAAATACAATCACATTTTATTTTGATCTTAATTTAGATCACTACATGTCACAAGAACATAAATAACATGTAAACCCTAATTCTTAACAGTGATTTTTAAGTGAAGACAAATATAAATTTTATAAAATGTGTAAGAGTGTATGAACTTTGTGTGCCTTTAGCTTTGTATAATCAAACATTACCAGCCCATCAACAGAACACCCAAACATGCACAATAATAATTAAATTCAGTTGTATTTAATAGTTTGCTGATTTTCATCATATAGAAGCCATAATTTTACACATTTTTTATTTTGTCTTTGTGAGTTTCTCTTTTTCAATGTAGAAGGACAGAACATATTTTACTGGACAGTTTGTTCACTGGGTTGAAAACTTTCCAGTGTTTAGGCAGATACTGCGTGAGCCTCCGTTGGGACCCCTGCCCTGGGCTCACACGTAGGACAGTCTTGACATCAGAATAAATCTACTCAAAACTTTACTTTGTCTCTGGGATCATTCAGCTTGAGAGTCCAAGGTGAGAAGACCTTTCCAACTGCCCAGCGTGGGTCTTCCCGTCCCTCAGCTGGGGAGGGCAGGGCACCTTGGTTGACAGGACCACCAAGACAGAGACAAGTGAGGGCCACGTCACTGGCTCTAAAAGAGGAGGTGGAGAGGGGGACTGGCAGCAGACGGCTCTGCCCAGGCGCGGGTACGACTAGGCAATGCCTCCCAGCAAGTTTCCGGCTTTGTGGCCCATTGTGAGGCCTGGAAGACCTGAGGCTCAGTGGAAGGTGAGATTCTCCCAAACCTAAGAAAATGCTCTGAGGCCATCTGGAGAAGGCACGAGATCCCCGGATCAGAGAGCAGAATCCAACGATGCAGCGGAGGCTTCTTACCCGCCTGCGTCACAGGAGTCTACCGCTGTCTTGTGGGCACTTGTGCTCTATCCCCACCGTTGAGCTTTAGCACACCAAGAGCAGGTTGTGTTCCTCGCGGACTTATTTGTTCTGGTTGGACTCATTATTGTAATTACCTTATTTAACTAGTTAAGCCTCATTGTGAGGGAATATGCCTGTAAAAGCAGAGGCATTATGTCCATGAAATCTAAGTGGAATGCTTTAAAAAGACTCCATAAAGAAAATTCACTAAAAAGCCACGTCCATTTAGGTGAGGGTGAGACAGCTGCAAGTGAACGGAGAAGAAAAAAAAATAATAAAAATTGCATCAGACACTGCTCAAGTCCTTTGCATGTGTCGACAATTCCTCGGTTGACCTGGTCATTTTCAGATGGGCCCATCTTCCTTTAATGGTTGGAGTTAGTGGGTGCTGGATGGTGAAAGGCTCAGCTGTTGGAAAGTTAGATGGTTGGATGCAGTCATAGGCTGGTGAATTTTTAACAACACGGTCTCTGAAAGGAAAAGAATAGAACCCTTACTTGTAGCACTTGCCAATTTTCATGGTGTAAATGGCCCATCACAGTGGATATCAAGCCACCAACACGAGGCCTCTGAGCTGGAGTCGGGAGGAGGTGCGCGTGGTCGCCCTGCAGCACCCGCCGCTGAGGTGTGGACGTGCTCCTGAGGGCCTCGCTTCACTGAGAGGCGGACCCCGATGGCGCGATCGCATCAGGTCTCTCCTGTGCGCTGCCTTCAGACCTGGCTGTTTGTCCCCTTCTGCCCAGCTGGAAGGTAAGTGTGGTTCCTTTGCTCAAGTTATCATGTCCAAGGAGCAGGATTAGAGCGGGGCCTGTTGTCACACGGACAGTATTCGACTAGACCCTCCTCCTAACCCTCAGTTATTCTCAAGACACCTCACCGTCAATCCACTTTCCTCCAAAACCTGCCACCCGGTTTCACACAATGAACAGCCGAAGAACCCGGTCGCCCAGAGTCTAAGATCCTGGAGGTGGCAGGCAGCATAGACCAGCCCCCAATACGCTGGATTTGAGAGCTGGAAGGTTTGGGGTTTTGTTTAATCTTGGCTGATAGGGGCTATTTTTCATTCCCAGAGATAAATGACATTAAAATGAAACATGCACTTCATAAATGTCCAAATGTTTTGTGGAAAAAAAGCTGTTTGCTCTCCTTTTATTCTTACAATACTAGAATTTGCAACGCGAGGGCTGCTGAGGGGCGCAGCGCTGCCCCGAGGTGGGGGCCCCCACCCCGCTGTTTCCTGCGCTCCTTCCTGTGAGGAGTCCTGGGATTTGCTCCCCAGAGCGCTGGCGGTGGCCCAGGCTGGGGACAGCAGTCCCCGGGCTACGGCAGGGGCCCCAGCAGCACGGGCTGCTCGGACACTCCATTCCACGCCAGGCTGAGCCGCCGTCATCCCAGCCGCACCAAGAGGCCCCGGGCCCCTAACATCCGCGCATCTGGCCCGCAGGATCAACACTGCAACGTGCTGATCTCCTAGCTTATGGTGGAAGCCAAATCCAGCAGCAGTTTGTATACAAAAGTCTTGATCTTGCGATCTCTGCCTTCGGATTTCACTCTACTGTAATCAATAACTCGTTGTATATTAACTAAGACAAATGCTCCGTAATGGCCCTGTGTTTACTGAGTCAATATATGGCTTTGAGGGAATTCCTTGGCATTGTTTGCATGCGATATAAATATTTTAAGATTCTGCCGGTAACAGGAGTTTCTGTGTATATTATACAAAGTTCTCTTTTATCCAGTTTGAAGAAGCAGCATGAAGGAGCGGATGCAAATTGTCTAAACAAACATCTGTGTCTTCCTCCAGCTGGGCACGGCGTCGTCACCGCCTTCTGGGGAGCACGGTGGTCCCAGCGTCGCTCACAGGTAAGACGCCGTTGAGCCGCCACCGAGCTGGAGCTGCGAGCAGAGAGCGGTGCCGTGCGGGGTGTGGTGCGTGCGGTGAGGGGAGGTGAGGTGCGGTGTACTGTGGTGTGTAGTGTTGTGATGTGGTGAAGTGTGTTGTGCTGCGGTGTCTTGGTGTGTTGAGGTGAGGTGAGGTGCGGTGTGCAGTGTGGTGTGGTGTGGTTTTACCCTCTGTCACTCCTGTTGTGGGACAGCTAGAGGAATGTAAAGGGTCAAGCTGGCACCACAGAAAGATCCAGAAGGCTGCCTGGACACAGCACTGCCCTGTAGGAAGCAGGGATGTCATAGGGAGCAAACGGGCGGCTGTTGCTGGTGACTCAAGTCCCCTTGTCCTGCCTGAGAGCCCTAAGCTGCAGCGCAGAGAACGCTTCTAGGCAGAAGGAAAAGCCAGTCCCAGCTTCAGTCCCCTGGGTTTTCTCATCTTTGTGTCCTAATAACCAAAGGGCACCGACTTCTCATGCCTTCTCAGTCACCGACTAACCTGGAGAGGGAAAGCGGGCAGGGATGCTGGCCGATTGCGGGCACAAGCCTCGTGTCGCACATCAGAGGGACTTTGGCAAGACCCAAGTCTATGAGACCCTCTTCTCGGCGGACGCTGGCTGGGTGCACAGCACACATGAGCTCCCTCCTTCCTCCGTCTCTCAGCAGATATTCCTAGAGCACCTGCTCGGTGCCAGGCGCTGGGCTTGGTCTGCGACGATGCACTCAGCACGGTCTAAAGCACTGATGCTTGCCTAGGACTGGCCACACAGATCAGAGGGGCCTGGGTGGGAAAGGCAGGTTTAGGGAAGGCTGGGACTTGCCTGCAGAGCTGTGTGAGTCCACGTAAAATCCAGCTCTGCCCCAGGTGGAATCAGAGCAGCAGCCACGTCCACTGTCAGGGAGAGGAGGAGGGGCCCCACTGCTTTCTTGTGAGGCAGCCCGTGTAAAATAAAGCGCATCGTTAGAAGACGTCCTGGAGGCCAGACGCGACCAGCTAGTTGGCCTAGTCTTTCGTTGTTATATTAATTGTCCCCTTGTTCTCTAAATAAAAGAGAAACAAACAAGTTGCCCAATGCGTTCTCTGTCCCCAGGTCTCCTGGGCTCATACCTCAAGCATTCACGGCTCCCGGGTGGGACCCAGCGGCTGGATCAGCCAAGGACCCCTGAGGCGCTGTGGGGTGGCTGACCCTCGCATGCCTGACGGTCAACTCCGACCTCCTGAGGGACTCTCAGGAGGGATGTAGGCACAGCTGGGCAGAGTCTCACCACTTTTTGAAGTAAGTCCTCCCAGAACCCTGAGACTGACCCATAGCCTGGGCTCTAGCCCGGAGCTGATGCTTCTGGCCTTGCCTTGACCTCCGAGAGGGCAGGAATCCCGGTGCTCACACCTGCCCAGTGCTTCTCCTGTCCAGCTCGGTGCCCCGTGCACAGCAGGAGCTCATGGCGTGTTGGGCACTGCTCTGTGCCACTCAGCATGAACACACAGAACTCCTGTCCTCCTATGTTCTTGTAGGACACGGTGGCAGCTGTGCTGGCCCTTACCTCGCCGTTTTCCTCTACCTCAGACTCCTGTGCACCATCAAGACGTGTTCCAAAAGGCCATTTCGTTATGCACAGTTCCTCTCATTGTCTGTTTTTCAAGCTCTGAAAGTCAAGATCATTTCAAAAATTTCTCTCTGACTACTAAATAATTCTTTTGATTCTACCAGAAAAGCAAATATACGCTATCTTCTGGCGTGGTTTAGGAATGGACTGGCACACTGGGCTATGGCTTCTAAATATGTATTATGAAAGCCTGAACACAAGACACAACTGACATTTCCAGCCACCGAGAGAAGACAGAATGGAAGGGGCGGTCGCTGGGGAAGACAGAGGCAGACGTGGAGGACAGGTGCAGGCGCGTGCAGGCCGGAGGGCTCGTCGGAGCTCACCATTGCACACGGCACGGTGGTCAGGGCTTGGACTCTGGCCCCAGATGGCTGGAAACGTGACTTAGCCTCTCTGTGCCTCGGTTTCCCCTTCTGTATAATGGGAATACTGAAGCTACCCACCTCACGGAATTATGAGGATTAATGAGCTAGTTTAAATAAAACACTTGGGAAAAAATATCTAAAAATTTCCTTCAAAATCCAGCTCTCCAAAACCCATATGCTGAAGTCATATGAACTTCTTTTTCTTGCAAGGTTCACCACTTCATTAGCTGAAAGGGAGCCTTCCAAACACAAAGAAAGAGATGTTTCTTTCCAAGGGAAAAAATTAAAGGGAAAGCGGAGCCCAGCCTCAGGAACAACATATTGTGCTGTTCTGTGTGTGCCCCAGTCAGTCTGAACCTCAGGAATGCCATCGCCAGGTCCTTTGCCAGGTGAGGCCTCACTGGCACGTCCGGCTGCTTGGGACAGGCCTCTGAGGCCTCTGGCTCCTTCTGAAAGTGCCTGAGAAAATCCCTTTCATCCCTTTCAAGGAATCAGAATCAGCCCCCAAAGAAAAGCCCAGGGCCTGAGCAGATGGACCCAGCCCAGGAAGGAAGAAGCCACAAGACCCTTAGATCTTTACAAGGGACAACATGTTAATTGTTTGAGCAAATGATTATTAATGATTTGCAACCAAGGTCACCGGAGGCAGCTGCAGGGTTGCCTCTGGTGGGCCCGGGGGAGGCAGGTTTCCCACTTCGGGACCTCTGCCTGAGCTCAGACGGTTCCCCAGGCTGGAGCACAGGGAGCAGCGGTGGGAGGGAGAGCGGCCCTCCAGAGAGGAGCCGTAGCCTTGCTCCCAGCAGTGCAGCCTGGTCCTCGGGCAGTACCAGGAGCAGCCAACAGCTGAGGAGCTCGCAGGCCTGGAGCCAGAAAGCAGGAAGAGCGCGCAAGAGCCCCCACCAGGCTCCTGTCGGCCTTCCTGTGCCGCGGGCCAAAGTCAGAGTCCGCGTGGTGTGCCGGGACGTTTGGTCACACGTGACTCTAGGTGTGCCTGCGAGGGTGTCTTTGGGTGAGACTAACATCTGAGTCGTGGACTGACGCTACAGCCTCCCCAGTGTGGGTGCGCCTCACCCCGTCAGTTGAAGGCCTGAGTAGAACAAAAAGTGTGACCCTCCTGTGAGTGACAGGGGATTCCTCCTGCCTGAATGCTTGAGCTGGGACACGGGTCTTGTCAGCCTTCACACTCAAGCGGAGCTCTTCCCAAGTCTCCAGCTTGCCGGCTCCAGGACTTCTCGGCCCCTGCAATCACTGAGCCAACTCCTTATAAAAATCTCTCTCTGTCTCTCTCTCCATCCATCCACCCATCCATCCTTCTGTCCATCCGTATACCCATTCGTCTGTCCACCCCGATCTGTCTGTCTGTCTCTCCATCCATCCTGTCCTGGAGCACCCCCCACAACAGTGCGCTGTTGACAGGCATGTTTGTCTGGACACGTGACCCTCTCATTAGCAAATGCCTTTCTGTCACCTTGAACACACAAGCCCTCCTTCTGGCCCTGCTGAGGGCGAGCGCACCTCCTGGCCGGCCGCGGCTCCGCCCAGCAGCCCACGAGGGGCCTTGTGGCAGGCGCAGGTACAGAGCACCAGGCGGGCATCCTGTAGCCGTGACTTGACCTGGCAAATAAAGATGTGGAGAAACACTGGACTGTGCGTGTCCCAACTTCGCAGGTGTGCAGGTGGTACAGACGCATCTAGCCTGGCAGTAGTCTGAGTCTCCCCCAGGGACTGGCTGGAGCCATGCCACTGTCTTCCCTCCTCCACCACCATCTTCCCTCCCCTGCCACATGCCACCCACCTGTTGTACCACCTCATCAGTGCTGCCCACACACCCCATCCCTTGATGCAATCACCTGTCCTCAGGTGAGGCTGCTTTCACCTGAAAAGGGAAGCAACCTGCCCAAGGCTGTGGCCCTGGGACATGGGATCCGATTCCCTTTTGGCCCCTTCTCTTCCAGGTGATCCTTCTGTGCAGGTGTCTTATGGGTGGAGCTCGGTCTAGCCGTGGTGAGGGGTCCTGGGGGGCAGGTGCCCACGAGACACTGATTCTGCAGATTCCCTATGAAGTCGTGTGCACCAGGAGACCTGTGTGCAGTGCACACAGCCAGGCACAGCCTGCTGCTCTGTCCACATTAGCCTGTGCGTGTGAGTGTGTGAGTGTGCACGTGTGCTTGGGTATATGCATGTGTGCATATGTATGAGTGTCCATGTGTATGTGTGTGCATGTGTGTTTGTGTGTATGTGTGTGTGCATGTGCATGTGTGTTTGTGTGTATGCATGTGTGCATGTGTATGTGTGTGCATGTGTGCTTGTGTATATGTGTGTGTGCATGTGTATGAGTGTGCATGTGTGTGTATGCATGTGTGCATGTGTGCTTGTGTATATGTGTGTGTGCATGTGTATGTGTGTGCATGTGTGTTTGTGTGTATGCATGTGTGCATGTGTGTGGGTGTGCATGTGTGCTTGTGTGCATGTGTGTGTGCCTGTGTATATTTGTGTGCACATAACCTGTGCTGATGGAAACCGCATTGTTGTCCTGGAGCCAATTTAGAGAAAAGGAATGGAGGCCAGGTAAGGGATGTGTCCTTGGGCCTTGGGGTCGAGCACCAGCTGTACCACCTGTACTGCCTGCTGACCTTCAGGGAAGCACTGTTTGTGAGTGGGGGTCTGCGGGGTGGGGGGCAGAGTGCTAGGAATCAGGGGAGGACCACAGAGATGGGCCCTCGGCCCCAGCCCCAGCCAGCACATCTTGTTTACATCACATCCCTTTAGTCCAGAGCCACACACCAGGAAGGTACTCATGAGAGTGCGGCCCGCAGGGGCTCTGTCCTAGGTCTGGGTGTGCAGGCCACTCCTCTCAGCCCAGGCCCCGGAGCACCGCATGAGGGACGATGCGTGGACTTTGAGACCACACACAGGTCAAAGTGCAGGCAGAGAACATCCTGGAAACAAGGCCCCACTCCCTCCAGCAGGCCGGGTACCTCTTGTCAACCCGCGAAGGTGTCTGCCCCGCCTCCACCTCTGCCTGCACGAGGACACGCATGCTCCCACGCACGTCCCTCCTGCTCTCGCGCCCGCTCTCACTCACTCTCCCCCACTCACTCGCTCTCAGACACTCGCTCTCACTCACACACTGAAATGAGGCCGCGCCAGGCGTCCGGTGGAAAGTGGAGGCTCCCATGGACTCTCCAGCTGCATGGTGTTTGCAGCAAGGGCTCGGGCTGTTTCTCACGTCCATGCACTACAGGTGGTGAAGCCAGCAATGCTCAGAGGATGTGGCCAAGAGCCTAGACCCGGGGCCATGTGTCCCTTTTCCTGCTCCTTCCAGCGTCCTGGAACTATCCACAGTGCCCCTTTCAGACTGGCCAACCTCAGCACTGGACCCCTGGTTTGCTGTCAGGGTAGGAAAAAACACAAACAAATGATTGGATTTCCCCTTTATTCCTGAGAAACTGCAGCACTGCAGAGACACAGAACCTTAGCTATGTCCACGACGACGTGTGACGCAGGCAAGGGCAAGGAAAAAAGCGTTTCAGAGCTGAGGGGCTTTATGTGTGTGTGTTTTTATTGCTGCTAAAAATAAAAGAAAGAAGTTAAACATAAAGAGACAAAATTATTTCCTCAGGCCACAGTGTCTAGATTTTAATCTGCTTTTCCCATAACACTGTATTCTCTTTGTTAAATATTTAAAACATGGACATGAGACAAATGGAGTTAAGTGTCCATGTGTCCACAAGGACGTGTGTGTGTGTGAAATGGTACAGTAATCTGTTAATGTATGTGGCTACACTAGGTTAATATTTATCTGAAGATAAACGAAGTGGACGCAGAAGCATTAGCAGTCCATTACTGATTATACGACGCAGCCCGTCACAACCTGAAGAGCCCCCTCTGTCTGAGCAAGCAGCCACTGAAGCAGAAACAGGAAAGGAGCTCCCCGGGTCCCCTAGGCCAGCGCTGGCCACAGAACGGGCACCGTGACTACAAGTGAAGCATTGGCTCCTCTAGGACTTCTCCTAACATTGCTCCCTTCCTGGTTTACTCTGTTCCTTGCTAACCGTCCCCACCTCTGAGCCAAGAGGCTGGGCCCATCGGCCAGCACTTGGCTCTGCCTCCCATTCAGGTCATCTTTGTCCCATGCAGCCATCACAGCAATGGCCACATGGGAAGTCAATAAGGTTTCTCACTCAGTAAACTGCTGCCCACTTGTACAGCGGGCTAGAGACCCAGGCATTCCTCATCGGTTTGGCTCCAGGAGGCACTGGTCTCTGTGAACACGACAGATCCGTAAGCCAGGAAGAGTGTTAGAAGGCTCTGTCCACTGCCACTCCTTAAGTCTGTCCTGGTGAATGCTCTTAACCAGTGCTTACCGCCTGTCTGGTCTGTCTACTGCTCAGCCACTGCCCGGGATCTACACAATCTCTGAACAGGACGTCAGTGATTCTCAGCTCTCAGAAACCACCTGCCATCCTCCACAGGCATCATGGGGACTCAGAGCCCCTCTGAGACAGAGCAAGGGGGGCAGTTCCTGCTATTACCCCCATCCATAGACACCAGGTGCCAACGCACATCCAGGGAAAGAGGTCGACCAGACGCCAAGCTGAAGACACTGCATGCTGGTGACCTGCTTAAAACTCAAGGCCCTCCTGCACTCCAGACACGTGGCAGAGCCCAGGAGTCCACATTGTAAGAGGGGTGTGTGATCTGTGTTCACAGTAAAGTTTGATAACAGCTGGCCTAGGAAGAATCAAAGGTAGAAGCCAGCCATCGAAAACAAGATTCTGAAACAGTTACCATTGTGGATGGTTCTGAGATACTGGTGAAAGCTATTGACACTGGCTTCAGAATTACTCCTTTACCAAGGTGCTTAAACTGTAATTTACATTTTAAAATATATCAATTATGATTAATTGAGCCTGTAATTATATATGCCTTGATATACAACATTAAGTTTTAGTATGCAAATTTAGGTGTTCCATAGAGATCAAATTTAGAGGCCTGGTCTAAGGAAAACCCAGCTCAGAGATTGGATGCTCATTGTTGGGGTTGGGGGTGGGGGTTTGATGGAGTTTGGATGTGTTGTTCTCTCCAAAACTCATGTGGAAATTTGATCTCCGGTGTGGCAGTGTTGGAAACTGATTGAGTCATGGGGGCGGATCCCTCATGAACGGATTAATGCCCTCCCTGGGGAAGGAGGGGTAGTGAGTGAGTTCTCGCTCGATTAGTTCCCACGAGAGCTGGTTGTTTATAGGACCCTGGCACCTTCTCTCTCTCTCTCTCTCGCTTCCTCTCTCCATGTGATTTGCTTGTACCCACCGGCTGCTGCCACTTTCCGCCATGAGTAGAAGCAGCCTGAGGCCCACACCAGATGCAGTTGTCCCAGAACCATGAGCCAAATAAACCTCTGTTCTTTATAAATCACCCAGTTTCAGGTATTCTGTTATAAGCAACACAAACAGACTAAAACAGAAAACTGGTACCTAGGAGTGGGGTGTTGCTATACAGATACCTGAAAATGTGGATACAGCTTTGGAACTGGGTAATGGGCAAAGGTTGGAGGAGTTTGGAGGACTTAGAAAAAGACAAAAAGATGAGAGAATATTTGGAAGATTTTGGAGATTGGTTAAATGGTTGTGACCAGAGTGCTGATAGAAATGTGGACAGTAAAGACCATACAGATGATGAGGTCTCAGATAGAAATGAGGAACTTATTGGGAATTGGACAAAAGATCACCCTTGCTACACCATAGCAAGGAACCTGGCTGCATTGTGTCCATGCCCTTGGACTTTGTGGAAGGTGGGACTTAAGAGTTTGTGAACCAGAGCATTTGGGCAAAGAAATTTCTAAGCAGCAAAGCATTAGGGAGCTTCATGGCTTCTTGTAACAGCCTTCACTGAGTTATGGCAGCAAAGGCATGATGTAAAACCAGAATTTAAAAGGGAAGCAGATCATAAAGATTTGAAAAATTTGCAGCCTGGCCATGTGGTAAAGAAGCAGAGAGACACAGAACAATGCAAGGGTGAAGCAGATAAACTGGTTGCTAAAGACATTATCTTGGCAGTGATGTTGTTAAAAAGACCCTGGTAATAGATCTGCAACACAACCAGCACCACTTTAGACAAGCCCAAGTACAAAATGGTGCTACCCACCTGCTCCCCTCCCCTCCCCCTTTCCCTTTATGAGAAGCCTCCTGACTTAAACAGAAACCTCTTTTGCTTCCACAAGGACTCAGTTCTCCACCCCGATCCACATTAGCATAATGCCCCTCCTTGATGGTATCAGCCAGCCCTTGGTGCACTATAAAAGCTCTACCACACCCACACCTGCTGCTGTCCCATTTTCAGGGCAGCCCTGGGCTGCCTGACACTTTGAGCACAGCCCAGCAGATTTATTTCTTTAACAAAGCTTGAACGGTATCTGGCATCTCAGCTCACTTTCTTTCACCTGGCACCACCTATCTCTCTCTCTCTCTCTCTCTCTCTCTCGCTTGCTACCTCTTGCCATGTGATCTGCTTGTACCCGCCAGCTGCCTGTCACTTTCCGTCATGAGTAGAAGCCGCCTGAGGCCCACACCAGACACAGCTGTCCCACAAACAGACTAAAACAGGGTTTAAACCTAAACTCTGTGGCGATTCCTCTAGTCATCCAGCACAAGGGGCTCTTGAGGCATTAGATTTCAGGTTGCTTCTATTCAGGATGGAGCAACAATGTGAAAGGTTGTGCCAGGAAATCTGCCACCAGCTACTTGACGGGCACAGCTTGAGAGGGTGAACGCCACACCCCACCCGCCTCCATCCCGAGTCTCTGCTGACAGGGAGGCTCTGACAGCGCAGATGGCCCGTGGTCCTCACTAGTGAGGATCCAGCCTCAGTGCTGGCTACTGCACAGACAGGGCCGTGTGAGCTGCTATAACCACATCACCACCCCCGGTCTCCGAGGTTTGCACAAGGGAAGGTCACTTCTCACGCACAGAACACCTGAAAGGAGTGTTTTGGTTTCCAGAAGCCTCTCCTGCAGGCTGGGCCTCAGGGACCCCAGCTCTTCTGCTCTGTGGCTCCTCATCTCCATCACCAGACCTCCCAGGTTGCTGCAGAAAGAGGAGGAGAATGGAACAGACAGGCTACTTACCAGACTCTGGTCTGTATGTTTCCTTGCTGGATTGGCCACATGGTCACACCTGGCTGCCCAGGAGGCTGTGACCAGGAGCAGACTCAGGAACGGCCACACAGCCCCAGCCCCCAGCGGGTGACGATAACAAGGGAAAGTTTACTGAGGTGTTTGTTGATGCTGCCAGGCTCCATATGCCCTTCCTGTGCCTCTCACTGCACAGTTATTACTTCCACATGCACTGACACTACGCACAGGACTGGAACTGGGGACTCAGTCTGCTCGGACCTGAAGGGATACGCTTTGCCAGCCTCGAGTGCGGGGGGAAGAGGCACCCAAGACACAGGAAGCTTTCAGAGCGAGGGGGGTAGGCATGAAGCCAGGGCCTGCAGGAGGGGCTGGTGGCCACAGAGAAGGGGCAGGCAGGAGACAATGGTGACAACTCTGTGCAGCTGCGTCAGGTGGGAGCCACAGCCCAATCCAGGCAGACACTCTGGGAGGAGAGGGCTGTGCAGAGCCAGGAGGGTGCACGGCCGGAACCCACGTCTGGGGGTGGACGTCCAAGGACCTCCAAACTGGCCCACTGAGGCCTGGCCTGTGCTCTGGGAACCCTGAGGGTCAATGAGATAATAAAACCCCAGAGCACTGAGAGGAGGGGGCTGCCTGGCGTGGGCAGCATGACACCCTGGCCGCAGCAGAGGGGAGCTGTTCAGGGCCTTTTACGCGATCTCCTCTGGGGTTTACTTCTTGGCGGACACAGGCAGGAAGAATGTCAATGCGGTGTCAGAGCCGCAGGAGCGCAGCTGGGCCGGGGGGCCGGGGCTGGAGCCACCCCCGCCCAGGACAGCAGCCAGTGGCCCACTGAGGACACAGCAGGTCATGGGAAAAGTCCTGCCAGACCAGCAGGGCACACACTAAACAAACACGCCACATGATGCGCGCATCAGAAACTACCTGGGGACACGTGCACGTGTGTTCTGTGTGACGGGGAGGGGGCTCTGGGGCTCTGGAAGCAACGTGTAAGGAAACCCACCCATCACACTCCCATCCTGCAAGGCACGGGGATGAAAGCCACAAAGAGGACGTGCGCTCGGCCCCTCACCAGCTGCCCCAGGGCTGCCTGGGGGAGGTGGGGAGGTGCTGGCGTGGACCCGAGGCCTCAGCTCACGCAGGACCTCTCAGGGCCTGGACCAAAGACAGACACCTGCATCCGCTCACCCAGCCACGGCCACGGCTGGCCTGCGGGCTCTGCACGCAGACCCTGTCACCTGTGGGAGGCGCCGCCCACGTAAGGGAAGCTCGACCCCGCACCTGCATCCCCACCTGCGGATGACAACAGTGATCGTGCTCCCTGGGCGCTGGGCAGGGCTTGGACGAGCGGTCACAGGGCGTCAGGCACAGGCAGATGCTCCCCGAGTCTGCTCCGGTGTGTGGGTGGAGGAGGAGGTCATGATCACGCCAGCTCCTGGGACTGCGCTGAAGTGAGTGTCTTCCCACTCCTTGGACTGTTCCACTGGGCTCTGCACTGCCCACAGCACACGCAGGCTCCGCGCCCCAGGAGGATGATGTCTCTCCCACACGCGTGGTCAAGGGCTCGGTCACGGCAGGGGCTTCTTCCTGCATGAACGTGGCCGAGCCTCCACTGCAAGCCCAGGGGCAGCCCACGCACCGACTCCCGAGTCTGCCACCCCAAATCAGACAGGGCACTCTGCTGGCCGAGGTGGCACAGGCCTGGCCTGAGGAGGGTGGGTTACTGTCCAGGAGCCTGAGACGCAGGCAGAGAGAGCAGCGCCAGGGCTCGGCCGCTTCGGGGAAATCTCAGAGTAAAGATAATATCCCCTGCCCGGTCCCCTCCATGCCCTTCAGAGCTGACCATCTCCCAGTCAGTGTGGCCTGAAGTGTCACCTCCAGCTGCATATCTGCCGACCGGGCGTGCGTGGGTGAACACCTCACAGGTAGAGTCGCAGCGTTATCCCATCTGCATCAGGAATTAAGTTCCCTGGCTACAGGTTTGTCTTCAACGGGCACTCACTGAAGACACAGCAGGTGCCCAACACGGTTGACTGTCCTCGGGGCTCGTGGTCTACGGTGGGGACAGACACAGTCGAGCAGTGACAGTTGTGTGCAGGCGTGCACTACAGCGGGGACATCATGGAGCCCTGATGTAGAAGCACAAAGACGGTTCTTCACCCTCCAGGTTCAGAGGGTGGGGTGAGCTTGGGAGAACTTTCTAGAAGAGGCAGCAGAGCCCAGTGGGAGCTGCTCTGCCACATGCTTGGTTGTGTGCAGGCGTGCACTACCGCGGGGACATCATGGAGCCCTGATGTAGAAGCACAAAGACGGTTCTTCACCCTCCAGGTTCAGAGGGTGGGGGGGGGCTTGGGAGAACTTTCTAGAAGAGGCAGCAGAGCCCAGTGGGAGCTGCTCTGCCACATGCTTCCTGAGCCCTTTGGTGGCAGTAAAGCCACACACACAACATGAACGCACACGTCTGTGCTCCCCTACGCTCCTCTCACACTCCCTCCTGAAGTGTGATGACCACGCTGGCCTCTCTGTGGTCCTTCTGTCCTCAGATCTTGTTCTGTCTCCACCTACTCTACCCAGGTAATCCACACGCCGACTTCCTAAAACCAGGCCACCAGCTGAACTCCGTCCCAAGTGTCCGCTCCTCACCTCACGGAAAGAGAATCTCGTAATGAACACTTGCAGCCTCCCGCTGCCCTTTCCAGGGTGAGCTGCGCTCTGGGGCAGGGAGTTAGTGTGACCATGGTGACCTGCTGGCTCTGCAGGCGGCTGGCAGGGACTCGAGTCCCGTGACCTTGAGCAGGTGCCTCCGCCTGAGCCTCATCCCTGAACGTTTGCAGAGTCGCCGGAATCTTCATTGAGATTTGCTTGTGGGGTACCAAGAACCCTGTCTGGGCAGGACAGGTGTTCAACAAACAAAAACTGTGTCAAAAACGCATCTCTAAAAACCTAACAAGCCAGTGTTCCAAGTCCTGCTGCATCTCCAAAGTCTGATCACTTCTTTTACGAGCAAATTTCAATATAATGAAGACCTCGAGAATTCAGGTTAGGAGATTTTACACACACACACACACACACACACACACACACGCACGCACGCACACACACACATTAGTAGTTACTTCTATCCTTTCTGTGTAAGGAAAATTTTAATAGCATTTGTACAAGTATACATAGTGTATATATATATATATATATATATAATATGCATTTGTACAAATATATAGGTACAAATGCTATTAAAATTTTCCTTACACAGAAAGGAGAGAAGTAGTTACTAAAATAAAATTACTGCCAATTAGAATATTGTGACAATTTAAAAGTCACCGAACACATTGTTTTCCGCAATGGTTATGGTAGCTTTATCCACATGATTTTAAACACATTTCTGCTATCAAAATGTTAAGTTCAGACTTATTTATTTGAGAACATTGAAATAATTTATTTATTGAAATATATTTGTACCATAGACATTTCAAAAAAGTTTTGAGACAGTCTACAAATATAGACAATCAATGCAAATAGGAATTAGGAAGAAGACAGATGAGAAATATATGGGAGAAATTTTTTTTAAGTAGAAAATACACGTAGTTCTTGTAATTGTATGTAGACTTTGCCTCTGAGCTCTCCAGCAGCCCAGGCAAAACTGTAAACGTGGTTTATCACGCAACTGCCTGTTTCCATTCTTCAGGAAGATAAAATGTTTTCTCAACAGTAATTTCTGAGGGAAATCTCTCACATAATGTAAATGTAGGGCATTTCCACGCTCTAAGGCACATTTTCTTCACAACAGTTTCAAGTCAATGAAAAACTTGAACTCACATGGTTGCTTTTGAAGAAAACTTCTAGTAAAGCTCAGGATGTTCTACTCAAGTGCAGCCATTAGAAGAACCCATGCATGGGTGTGACAGTGCATTTGATGTGTCACCTTGGCTGGGCCCTGGAGCCAGTCTGGGACAAACAGTCGTGTAGCTGCTGCTGTGAATGTATTCGTGGATGTGATTAACGACTATGGTCCGTCCGCTTTGAGTAGAGCAAATTCCCTCTGGAACGCGGGGGGCCCATCCACCAGTTGGAAGGGGGAACTGGGGAGTAAGAAGGAATCCTGACTCACGACTGTGAAACAGAGACCCTGCCCCAGTTTCCAGGCTGCTGGGCTGTCCCACACATTTCAAATTTGTGACTTACCTTTGAGGGGCTGCGGTTCCAGTTGTGGTACCTGCCTGTGCACGTCGGTGGCAGGCGAGCAGGATTAATATCGCATCACAGAAGAAAGAAGCCAATGAGTGGTCTTGTCCCCACACTCTCCTTGGTGGCAGACCCCCCACTTCCACAGGAGCCCCGAGGGACAGCAGACACTCCCAAGGTCCCACCGATGTCGTTCTCACCTGCACGATTTTCAGGGTAGGTGAAACAGTTACCCACCCTGGCCATCAGGGACATTTCCCCAAATGTCAGCCAGAAGGAATTAGCTGCAAAAATATCCCGGAGAAGATAGACAAACTGACCTACTGCCATTATTTCAAATGGAACAGCCACCTGCTTCCAAAGACATTGTGGGCCCCGGACAGCCCACCGGTCCCTGGGGCAGGCACCTACTCTGCCTGGACGGTGTCGTGCCTCATCGGGTTTTAAATTTAATAAATATTTTCAACACTGTCTCCTGTTCTTCATGGTCAGGATAGACAGCAGACCGAGCTAATCATTCTCAAAGCAGTGTCATGGGTTGTAGCTGACTGTGTTCACAGTTTGCTTTTGGCTCATCAGAACCAGTACGAGGCAGACCTGATTAATCATAAAATGACCAAAACCGTGTGTGAGGATCCACCTCCAACACTGAGCACGCTGCAGAGGATCCTGGTGTACGTATGAGCTATGTGCTCACTGCAGCCGAGAGCTGGCGGGTTTGCCACAAGGACTTGGTGGCGACCTCCTCTCCCACTCGCTTCTCCAGTTACCTGTTGACATGCTCTGCCTTCTGTGGGAACTAAGGGCTCCCTCGGGACATTGCCTGGCACTCTACAGTTAGCATCAGACACACGAAGGACAGGAACAGACTTCAAAGAGCCTGGAGGAATAAGCAGCAGGGAGCCTGGTGTGCCCAGTCAGACAGAGCAGTAAGGCCTGGGGCCAGCACAGAGGTGCCAGGAGGTCAGGGATTATGGGAGCTGCCCCAAAGCTGCTCTGTCGGGGTGTGCATTCTCCAGGGCATTTGTGTATGCACACATACATGCATGTGTGCACACATAAATACATGCATGCACACACATGCGCACACCTCTACACACACGTATACACGTGTACATGCACACACGTGTACACGCCTACACAGATATGCGCATGTGCACAGACACATGCACAAACTTACATGCATACACATACATGCACATGTATGCACACATACTCAGGCATACAGAAATGCTGTGTGTGTACTGCAAGAACCATTCTCATAACATGTAAACTGCAGGGGCCTGAACAGCCCTCCCATGGCGCCCCTGCCTGGGAGCCTCTGTTGCCCTGGCAGAGACTGACAGGGGTCAGCACCGTGCTGGTGGGAGTATGAGTGCCCAGGGTAAGCTGGAAGGCCTGTGCCTCTGTGGGAGCTTGGCCGGCAGCAGGTGAAGGGGCCTGTGGGTGAGCCTGTGGAGGAGCGGGTCCCCGGGCAGTGGCACAGCTCAGAGACCCCAAGGCCAGTGGTGGTGGCCCTGCTCTGGGCAGCAGAGAGATGCAGGACTGCTGAAGATGCGGGACCACTGAAGACGTGTCCTCACCCTGCACCTGTCACACGTGGAACTTCAGGGCACACAGCCGTGCTCCAGCATCTTTGCTCCTTAGTGGTGGGAGCTTCAGTGGCAGTCCTTGAGTGCCAAGCATTCACACAAAGATCCCCCAAAGCTCCTTCTGCAAGGATACCACAGGGACCCAGGTGCACGGGCAGGAAGAAGTTGATGTTAGACGGGGACAGCCACAGGGAGGGAAACACAGAATGTTTCTAGCTCAGAGGCAGGAGCTGCTGGAAACCAACTGTATTAAGGACTTGCCATTATTTAAGATGCATAAAGTCATAAAAGTCTTTTCATTTGGTCCAATTGCTCTGCTAGGCTGAAAGACGGCCCCTCTCCAACACGTCCACACCCTGATCCCCAGAACCTGTGATCCGCAACCTTGCATGGCCGAGGGACTTTGCGAATAGGATGAAGTTAAGGCTCTTGAGATGGGAAATTATCCTGGGTGATCCTGGCCCAGTGTAACCACCAGGGTCCTGCAAGAGGGAGGCAGGGGGCCGAGGCTGGAGAGAAGGCTGCGTGGCGATGCCACTGAAGGCTGGCATGCTGTGCTGTGAAGGGGACACAAACCAGAGAATGTGGTGCCTCTGGAAGCTGGAAGACAAGGAAAGGGATCCTCCTGGAGTCCCCAGAGGAACCAGCCCTGCCAGCACCCCGACTTCCCCCAGCGAGGCTGACTTCCGGAATGAAACATAATAAACTGGTGTTGTTTCAAGCCTCTAAGTTGCAGTCATTTTCTACAGCATTAGCAGGAAGCTAATACAGACGTCTAGTGCTTTATGTTACTGAACATTAAAAAAATTAAAAAAGGAAACTTTAATGACTTTTGTAGGTACACATTTAACCTTAGTCCCCTAACATGACTTTTTCAATAAGATTTTAGGCTTTTCAAAGACAAATTTTCCTATCACAAAGGTTTTCAGAAACTTAACTCATAGAATCTGGAAAGGTTTAGTTCTTGACCAATTCTTTCGTCTCTTGTGTGTTATCCAAGAAATAAATCACCATTTGCACAGGGTCCATGTTGTTTACCATAAAAAGGGAGAAATATCGCTAAAACACAACTTTAGTGGTATTTGTTATTCCAAACTTTGGGAGAGACACTGGGCAAAACAGACTTGGCTTGATTTATCTGCACTCCACATATGGCAAACTCAGGTCCCCAAACCACTGGAGAAGAGTTGTGCACACCTGCCTCCCCTTCCAAGCTCGCTGTGTTTTCTCCTTTGCAGCTTTGGAGAGGACCCCAGTCTGCTGCATGCTGTGCCCTTCCAACACCTGCTTCTCCACACCGCGCTCTGGGGCCGGGTGGAGCTGGAGCACACAGGCCTCCCTGACGACTGCCACGCTTCCTAATTCCCTGGGCTCTGAGTGCCCGAGCGGCCCTCTCCCAAACCAACCAAACCAACGCATCTTCGATTTTCCACAGCTCATGTCCTGGAGGAAAGAAGGCCTGATTGGGCTCCGGCTATTGGTCTGCTCCATTCACGGCGTGTTTCCCAGTGGCTGTGAGGCCAGCTGTGTCGCAAACACCCGTGCCCCCTTGTTCAGGGGATGGGGGCAACAGGGGAAGGAGCAGGCTTGCAGGGCAGGATGGTGAGTTTAGAGCGGGAGCTTTGAGGTCTGCGATGCCGTGTGTTATCTAAGTGAGACATCCAGCCCTCTTCCAAACAGTCGGATCTCAAGAGAGCGATGTGGGGAAGAAATACGGATGTGGGAGCCATGAGCATACAGTCCTCAATGAAAGTCAGAGGACTGAGCGGGAGAGCCCAGGGAGAGTGTGCATCAGAAGAGGTGGGCAGGGACAGAATTCTGGAAGTACCGGCAGGGAGGCACGTTGGGGGAGTATTAGACAATCCGGAGTGGTGGAGGCAGAAAAAGAGACTTTCAGAATAGGGAAGGCGCGTGAGAACCACCTTGTGATTTGTGACTGAGAAGAACCTGCTGGATTTGGAGGTTGGGGTGTGTCCTAGTGGACCAGGTGAGACCAACGGTGAGGACGGGAGAGAGGAGGTGGACAGAGGAGGGAAGGAAGTGGGGACACAGATGAGCAGACGCGACGCTCGGAGCAGAAGCGATGTCAACCCCTCATCCCCACGAGAGGAAAAGCCCAGCGGCCAGGACGTAAAGAGGGGCTGCTCTTCCTGGGACTCAAGGGGGCAGGAGCAGGAGGCGGGTGTTGACACGTCTGCTTGTGGCTGGAGGGGTGGGTGCAACACGCTTCCTGTGCAGACACACGTGTGCTTGTCATGGCCGCCCTGTCGAGGTTGTGCCTTTTTCAGAAACCATCGCTGGTGGGTCCTCCTGAGCTGCTGCCCTGAGAAACCGGAGGTGTGGTTCTCATCCTGATGTGACAGGTGCCCAGAGCGTCCTTCTGGAAGGGTTCTTGCCAAAAGGAGAGGGGCTGAATCTCACTACGTTAGTCTGGACCTAGCCACCAACTTGTAGGAGACAGGAAAACGCCACGAGGATCCCATCGATAATGCCCAGAATGCAGAAAATTTTACAGAAATAATCACCCAGTTTCTTCAATGAAAATGTTTTTTAAGGGGTAGGAGGCTGCTAAGGACTGGAGGACTTCCAGAGGCACTCGGACCCTCCAGACGCAGCGTGGGACCTGCTCAGAGTCCCACTCAGACACGTCGCTGTAAAAGACCCGCACAGACAGCCAGACTGGGTGTTAGACATTAGGGGATTATGATTAATTGTTAGATGAGATAATGATACTGTGGTGATATAAAAAAGAGAAATTGTTTGTTAAGAATATGAAGTAACTGGGTGAAATTGTATGTTGTCTGGGGCAGAGCTGGAGCAGGAATAGCGGAACGTTGCTCGTTTTGGAGCCTTGGTGATGGAGGTCACTCCTCTCTTTACCCTTGGGTATGTTTGGAAGTTTTAACGTGATGTCTTAAAGGAGCGGCTGCGTGGTTCATGTGCCCAGCATCCCTGCATCCCGGTTCTTCTCTCCCCGGGACGTTGCGTGGTCAGCACCCACGCCTACGAGACACTGCCCCTCCACGCCGTCCTGCCCCTGGCCCCGAGATGCACACAGTGAAGCCACGGCTGCAGATCTGAGAGGATGTCCACCGGGGAAGACGACAGGAGAGCCAGCATCCATCGCTCTGCAGGGAACCACGCTTGACCTCGGATCCTGAGAGCCTGAGCGCAGAGGCTGTCGAGACTCTTGCAACCTAAAGAGGATGGAGCTGCACTTTGCCACAGGTTTGCATGTAAGACAAACAATAGGAGGGAACGTGGAGTGGGGGTACGAGAGGGAGGAATGACACTGCGAGCACAGAGGTCAGGATGGAAACGGCAGCTCCGTGACAAATGTATTTCACTGGGTCCAGCTGTGCCTTTTCATGCCCAAGAACAGGTTTGCATGTAAGACAAACAATAGGAGGGAACGTGGAGTGGGGGTACGAGAGGGAGGAATGACACTGCGAGCACAGAGGTCAGGATGGAAAACGGCAGCTCCGTGACAAATGTATTTCACTGGGTCCAGCTGTGCCTTTTCATGCCCAAGATCAATAGGCAGCAGGTTGAAGGGCCGTCGAGGCGCCGAGGCAGCAGCTGCTGAACGTGCAGCCCAAGTGGCCTGCAGGTCTGGGGGTGCGGCTGTGGCTGCTTGAGAGTTTCGCTACATGTGACGATGTGACAGCCAGTCGCAGCCAGGAGATCAGGCCTTCCTGTAGGCCACAGCTTGCAGGGCCCAGCAGGGAGCGGTGGCAGGTCCCCTTCTGAACCAGCCGAAGGTCTTTAAACACCAGCCCAGCTGGGAAGCCAGAGCTCAGCTCTCACTGCACTCAGAGACACTGTGGCTGCTGCAGGGAGAAGCCACACGCCAGTTCCAGGAAGTCTGAACTCGGGCCACCTCGCTTCACCCCAGAAGGGCTTCTCTGTGAGATGTGAGGTGAGGGCTGAGATCCGTTCACCACCGTCTGCTCTGTGTAGACCTCACTGGTCCCTCTTCCACTCAGTTCCAGGAAGTCTGAACTCGGGCCACCTCGCTTCACCCCAGAAGGGCTTCTCTGTGAGATGTGAGTTGAGGGCTGAGATCCGTTCACCACCGTCTGCTCTGTGTAGACCTCACTGGTCCCTCTTCCACGCGACGTGCATCATGGCATCTCCTGTTCCCGGGTGCTCTGTGCCTCGCTTCTACCCAGCCCTCACCTGGCTCGGCTTCTGAGATCAGGGCGACGGGTGGGGTTCAGAGTGCGCGGTCACAACACTACTGTGTGCCAAGTACACCGAGGAGGCAGCCAGTTCGGAAGCAGAACTCATGGTGATGAGGTTCTGGATCATCACATCCAGCAGAACTTTCTGCAGTGATGAGATGCTCCGTAACCTGCACCTGTCGGGGTTCTAAATTTTATTCTATTTTAATTAATTGAAATTTAATCACACATGGTTCATGGTTACCAAACTGGACAGCATAGCCATCTCCAGAACCACTGTTTTCTTTACAGAATTTTGGATCCAGGATGTGTAAGGTGAAAGGGCCGCATTAATGCAGCCAGGAGCCTTGTCAGTCTCGCAGGGGAGTAAAGAGAAGCTGCAACGACCGAATCGCGCTCACTTGGTATTTCTACTTTTGTCGTATGTGGGACAACACTGCGTAAATTTTCAAGCTATTGGCTGGGTTGCTTACAGAACTCTGAAAATGAAGACTCCTAAGGAGTGCTATCGAGTATTGTCACTACAAAGAAAACCTCCCGATTGCCCCTAATGAACAGCCCTCTGAGATGAAACCTGCCCACCTGTCCCCCTTCAGCACACATTTTGAAGGTGATGGCAAAAGGTCAGGCTCCAGAGAGGAGACCCCACCAGCGGGTCTCACGCCCGGGGCGTGGACTGAGGAGCAGAAAGCACCTGGTAAATCCTAGCTATGAGCTAAGGAGACTGGCCTGGCTGTTATTAGTTCTCTATTGTTGCATAACAAATTCCCCCAAATTTAGCAGCTTAAACAGCAAGTATTGATAATCCCACACTATTTCTTGAGGTCAAGGATCTGCGGTGTCTTTGCTGGCTGGTTCTGCCGCAGGGTGCACCATCTGAAGGCTGGGGCGGCCACACGAGGACGGCATGGCAGTGGGCTTCCCCCGGGGCCAGAGATCTGAACGCGACAGGGGGTCACACTGTCTGTTGTGACCCTGCCTTGGGAATCACACATACTTCCTCCTGCCAGGTTCCATCAGCCACACAGCCCAGTCCCCATGAGGTACAGAGGGCGTGGACACCAGGCAGAGGGTCACCAGGGTCATCTCACAGTCTGGATACACCGGGCTGTCTCTTCTTGTATCCATCTGGTTCCAGTTCTGATTTCTCTTCATTTGAACTTAGTCTGCAGTGGGTGAGATACTACCTGTTGTTAAAATCAGACACGTGAGTCCACTGCTGAAGAGAGGCCCTTCCGGGCTTCCCGAGGCCTCGTGAGGCTGTGTTTCTCCATCATGGTCTTCACCCCAGACCCCAAGATCACCCTCTTCCTTCCACCCGAGGGCTCGTTCCTCCAGGGTCCTGCACCTCAGAGCGTGGAAACAGTGGCAGAGTTAACTCGATGGGTCCATCCCTGCGGCTCCGTAGGGTCTCCTCCTCCCACCCTCACACTGCATCCCACAGTGCAGCGGCTGCACCTGCACTGGGAGGAGATGGTGTGTGCAAATGGGACAGCACTGGTGACAAAAAGCAAGAGACCAGCCTGGGGCATTCGTACATCCTGCCACCTCCCGTCTCCCGCCTGTGACCTGTTCGGCCAGGGCTCGTGCATCTGTTTATTCAGCAAATACCCTCTGAGCCCTGTGATGTTCCAGCCGGCAGGTGAGGCATCCCAGAGATACGAAATCCAGTGCTGCTGATTCTCAGTAGCCATCGCCCTGTCCCAAGCTTCACCAAAGTCGAGTTTTAATACGTCAGAGAAGATATTCTTCCCTTAGATTTGAAGAAACTTTTATATTCCAAACTATGGTGTTATTTACTTTTTAAAAGCAAACAAAACAACACCCCAATACACTTTGCAAGGCTGAAGAATCTGAGAGTATTTCTCACGAACTTGGTCAAAAATAATTTGGAGTCTCCCCAGATGGCTGTCATGGCCCAATTTCATCTCCTTTGCAAACCTCAGGCCTGAAGCGCTGGTCGAGCACGACCCACGGGGTCTCTGCAGGATGAAGTTTACAGGCACACGGGAAGTTTAGACACATTTCTCCTGAGGGTCTGCTAAGTGGTGCAAGCCATTACATTTTTAAATGACTTTAAAGAGCGCGGGGTGAACTTTTGAACCCATCGCACGCAGCAGCAAGCGGAGGATGCACTGTCGTCTGCAGGCGCCTGTGCTCGTCCTGGGCTGGGGGAAGCGCGTCAGAGGGAGCAGTTTCTGGCCTCTTTGGTCTTACAAAGAGCCCAAGAAACTGCAGGAAAGGGATCCCCACCCGCCCCAGCCTCAGCCCTGATGTGACACTGAGGACAGGGGCCAGCACCATGCGCCACTTCAGCTGCGTGGGGGACAAAACAATGTCAACAGGTGGGTCGATTCACAGAAAAGGGACCTGCAGCAGGGAGGCTCGACTGTGCTCAGTGACGAGGCGCCACCGAGGCGGGCGTGTCAGCAGCAGGCCGGTGGCCGCCGCCACACCAGGTGCCCTGGGAAGCAAACCTCAGGCCTGAAGCGCTGGTCGAGCACGACCCACGGGGTCTCTGCAGGATGAAGTTTACAGGCACACGGGAAGTTTAGACACATTTCTCCTGAGGGTCTGCTAAGTGGTGCAAGCCATTACATTTTTAAATGACTTTAAAGAGCGCGGGGTGAACTTTTGAACCCATCGCACGCAGCAGCAAGCGGAGGATGCACTGTCGTCTGCAGGCGCCTGTGCTCGTCCTGGGCTGGGGGAAGCGCGTCAGAGGGAGCAGTTTCTGGCCTCTTTGGTCTTACAAAGAGCCCAAGAAACTGCAGGAAAGGGATCCCCACCCGCCCCAGCCTCAGCCCTGATGTGACACTGAGGACAGGGGCCAGCACCATGCGCCACTTCAGCTGCGTGGGGGACAAAACAATGTCAACAGGTGGGTCGATTCACAGGAAAGGGACCTGCAGCAGGGAGGCTCGACTGTGCTCAGTGACGAGGCGCCACCGAGGCGGGCGTGTCAGCAGCAGGCCGGTGGCCGCCGCCACACCAGGTGCCCTGGGAAGCTGTCACTGGCTTCATGAGTGGCATGGCGTGTCGTGGCATGGCGTGGCTGCATTCAATTTTTTAATGCAGCTCTGCAGAGCTGTCCTGACTGACCTGCTCCACATCCACCCACCGAGGCAGAACATCCCCGTCAGGCCTTCACTGATGAATCTCGGCTTCAGCTGAGGACGACGTGCCTCTCAGAGCACAGCTTTGGAGGAGCCTCTGTGTCCCTCAGTGGAGCCCCTTTCCCGAGGACGGCGGCGTCTGTCTCACGACCTTCCTCTCACTCCTGCACCCGGGGAAGCCGCCTGTGCTGCTGGTGCTGGGGCAGCTCATGTGCCTCCTCCTCCAGGTGTGAGCATCGTGTGGGGCTGCAGCACAGACACTGGCAGCGGTGACAGATGGTACGGCGATGTGACACAGAGGACAGGCCACACTGTCCACTTAGCACAGCCTCAGCAGTCCTCCTTGATGTGTGCCTCCTCCTCCAGGTGTGAGCATCGTGTGGGGCTGCAGCACAGACACTGGCAGCGGTGACAGATGGTACGGCAATGTGACACAGAGGACAGGCCACACTGTCCACTTAGCACAGCCTCAGCAGTCCTCCTTGATGACAGGATGGCACTTGCCCCCAAACCACTGGAGCTGTGGCTGCTTGTCCCACAGACCCCTGAAGGCACTACATTCGGGCACCTCTGACATGGGACACCACCTTGCCCAGCACCATCTGGGTATATCCAAGTGGCTTTTGTCCTCTCTGGGCCTGGCCAGGAGACCCCCACACGGCCTGCCACACCTGCTGAGCTGGGAGAGGTGCCCAGACCTGCCCCAGGCCTGCCCTGATGTTCTGGGGCTCCAAGAAAATCATCACACTCTCTAGTCACAAGGCCCTGCATGGAGTATGGGGATGGACTGTTTCAGATGGAATGGGAGTGGGGGCGGTTGGACCACTGGCGATTTCTAGACAGAAGGGGACACCTCACAAAGTGTGTCCGCAGGGCAGCTGCAGAGTGACAGGGGCTGCCCCGACAACCCTGAGGCCCTTAGCTGGCCCCCAAATCATTCAAACCACTGACGCTGCCCACTAAGGACAGGGGCTTTTCCCCAGCACGGGCCATGGGAGGAGCCGTCCACGGGGAAATGCACACACGAGGAAGCCCTTCTCACAGCGACCTCCGCCACCGCGACCACGCCCTCCCCACCAATGACAACGACACCTTGGGAGGAGCCTGGCAGTGCCCACCCCGAGAGGGGCCACAACCAGCCCTTCCCGAGACCTGACGACCCAGCACAGCTTCTGTCTAACACCCTGACTGTCATGAATCCCAGCCCGTGCTGGACGGGGAGCTGGCCGCCGTCCTCCGCTTCCAACGGGCGAGTCCTCCTCAGAGGACCTGACGCCCCAGGTTCTCGCTGTGCCGCCCTGTTTCCAGCAAGACTGTGCTCGTCAGTGCCCTTAATGACTTCCTAGACTACAAGCCAATTTTAAAGCTCCATGCCGTCTTCCAGATGCTCGGGTGCACCTCCAGCTGGGAAACGCGGCCCGTGGGCTTAGAAAGGAGAATAAAGTGTAAAACGACGTGCGGCTGACTTCGTGGTTTTCTGCCCCATGCCGGCTCACTAGGAAGGACCCGGAGTAGCACCCCCAGGTCTGCCCCGGCTCCCTGCCTGGCCATTGCTCTTTTCCCTGTGTGCTCAAACCTGGTAACTCACACCACTCCGCCTCACCTTGCAGTCTCCTCCGATTTACCCACTGTTTTCATTCAGACTGTGTGCGCTGAGCAGCTCCTAGCGCTGGCCCGGTCCTGAGGCTGGTGGGACGGTAGAAACAGAGGCGCGTGTGCGCCCACGGAGCTGGCGTTCTGCAGCTGTGCAGAGGGCCAGGAAGCTCCGCACGGAGATCGCTGACTAACAAATATGTCTTCAACCGAGTCGAGGAGCCGAGCACTGATCACGCCCACCCCACAGTCCGTCTCAGACCGTGGAACCAGGGAATGTTTCTCCGTCGCACAGTTCTCAGAGCACCCCTGACACCGTTGTAAATACCCATCACCTTTACAATAAATTCTTAAGCCTTGGTTTACCAGCACATTATGCACTTGTCCTGCACCACAGTATCTGGGACCCCTTGTGAATATTAACATTGCTTCCTTTTAGCTATGCAGTGGCGTCTACTGTGTGCAGTTATGGCTCTGGCCATCTCCCGGCAACACACATAGACCCAGCTGTGGTGTCACAGAGTCTTGGGACTCAAAGTGTGTTCATCACCTGGACGGCACCTGGGAACTTTAACAAGATTCCCAGGTGATTAGTTGCCCATTAAGTTTGAGAAATGTTGCCTGGGAAGAGTCACACCTGTGCCCATTAACAAAATGACAATTTGTCACCAGCACCTCTGATAGAACCACCGATTCTATCAGGGGAAATACTACCAGACCACATTTCCTGAGCACTAGTCATGAGCTAACTTTTGTATGGTACTGTCTTATTCTATCTTCACGATAACCTTACAGGGTTTGGGGATTTATCATCCCCACCCATTTACAGACAGGAAAAACAGAGGCTTTAAGAGTCCAGTGGTTTTCTCAAGCTCAGTTGTTAGTAAGTGGTAAAATGCAGATTCAAACCCAGGTTCGTGCGAACCCAGAGCCACAAGCTGAGTCATTTTGGGGAGAAAACAAAGCTGCTGACGGTCGCTAGCCTGACTAGCTGAGCTCTTCCCTCTTGACACCTGCAGCTGCCTGACTCTTTGGGGACACTATAAACCAATCTCTAAGGCATTGTCCCCAACTTTGGTACTGACCAGTGGGGCCACTCTCTGTCCCCCCCCCAATATCCACCCTGATTGCTCTGGGCCTGCAGGAATGATGTGCTTGCATGGCTAAGTGATGGGTGTCATTCCACATCCACAGGAAGGCCAGGGAGGGCTACAGAGTCAGAGGAGAAACAAAAGATATTTCAAATAGGCAGCCAAATCCTCGACTTTAGCAGAAAATTCAGAAACTCACTGTGTCCTCTAAGTAGCCACACTGGTCCCAGTCTAAGGGCTCTGGCTCTCCTCTGAGCTCTGTTTAATGGGGGCAAACAGTTCCACTTACTGTGTGAAGAAAGGAATGACTGTCAGGGCGGAGGTGGAGATGGGGCGCTTGAACACACTGAGCTGCTTTGGGGGTGGCCAGGAGCGCTGGAGAGGGGGGCGGCAGCAGACAGCGCGAGGCCTGCCTCAGAGCCAGCAGGGCCGGTGTTCCCGCTCCGCGTGAGCGCGTGCAGCACAGCGGCTCTAGTGCCTGGCCATGCCAGCAGCCGGTGACAGCATCCACTCCAGGAAAGGAAAGGATGCGCCGAGCCTGCGGGGGCTCCCACACTAACCGCACTCTGGGTGAGCCACTGCCTTCGCAGAGCCCAGGGCCTCGTGTCTGCCGCAACGCGTTGATTGGCTTTGCAAAAGAAGACTGATATTGTGTGAGCGCTAAACGCTGGTGAGGTTAGGGTTAGGGTTACGGGAAGTCGCTGCGGGATTCTGTCGTTCATCCACGAGAGACCGGACATCCAGGGGTTTGCGGGGAACGAGCAAGTTCGTTGGGTCCATTTTTGCCATTACTACACCCCAAACCTCTGGGCTTTTTAAGACACGTGCAAATATTTTCTATACGACTAGTTTTTATTTGCACATTAAAATTTTCTCTTTGTGCATTGTCTTCAATGAGTTCTAGAACCTGTATTTGCATAAAGTGCCATTTCTCTATTTTTCTCCTCACTCACGTGCAGTGGGCTCTACCTGATGGACACCATGAACACGTGACACTGTGCAGCTTTGTCTTCTCTTGCTTTGTGACATTTTCTTCCAGCTCACCTCACAGCAGCACATACAGACGTTGTCTCAGTCCTGCTTGACGTCACCTTTAGAGAGCAATGCTGTCGTTCCTTTCGGTGAAATCACCAGC
This sequence comes from Galeopterus variegatus, assembly GCF_000696425.1. Classification (NCBI taxonomy): domain Eukaryota; kingdom Metazoa; phylum Chordata; class Mammalia; order Dermoptera; family Cynocephalidae; genus Galeopterus; species Galeopterus variegatus. The sequence goes on along the minus strand of NW_007736303.1, from coordinate 1,204 downwards.
CCAAAGTGAAAGCCGGACGGCGAACGTTTCACTTCTCGCAGCGGTGGGCATTTCTCGCTGCAGCTGCAGCTGAGTAGCAACTGAATGTGCAGAGCTTTGTGCTGGGAAAGGAAAAACATGGACATAACATTTGGGAAGAACAGCATGATATCCTGCCCCGTGTCAAAACGTCTCTCATTTACCAAAACTCTCCTAGAAGAGTAAGCTTCCCTGCATGTTTTAAATAACTCCGTTCACGGTACCCAGTTACACTAAACTTTTTAAGGACTGTGCGTCTACTGAGCAAAAGAGGGACATCTGAAACAGTAACTATTGACAATAATTCTCAAGAAAAAATCACGTTTCCATGTCCTCGTCGTCCCGCCACACGACCCAGCCCTGTCATTAACATACCAAGTCAACGCGATATTAACAGTAACAACCATCTCAGCCGTCTCGTGATTATTCAGCTGGAACTAAACATCTCACAATGTCAGCTCTCTACCCAGAAACCGAGGCCACATGCCACAGGCTTTAGGACAGGACGTCTTCTCTCACGTGCGCTGTCTGCTCTACGTTAAGGCAATCCACTGGGCTACAAGCCAGACCCCTTTCACATCCATCTTCCTTAGACTTGGAAAAAATGTCCTCAAAAGTCAGGAGCTAAGTAGTCACTATTCTTTCATTTAAAGCTATTGAAAAAATCACTTTATGGATATACATTATATAAAAAGCTTAACAACATATCCCACTTGTCTTAAATGAAAATAACCTAGTCATGCCGGCTCTCTGTGCCATAAACAGACCAATCACATGCAGCTCAAGCCAAATGGCACCTCAGCTGGGAAAATCCCATTTTCCAGGCAGGAGACGGGGAGATCCAGGATTCCTCACATTCCGCATTCACTGAAAGCAAGATCGGGAAGGGGCCCGGGCATCTTCCTGTAAGTAACCCTTGAGTGGCGTGGCTCCAAAGCCCACGTGAGTTACAGGCAGAAGGATGGGCACTCGGGAGACGTGGGAGGGCTCAGGACACAATTCAGGGCTGTGACGCTTCCGGGTGGCCCCACGGGCTTGCACATGGACCCCGGGCCCTTTCCCTTCCAGGGGGCAGAAGGATGGGCACTCGGGAGACGTGGGAGGGCTCAGGACACAATTCAGGGTTGTGACGCTTCCGGGTGGCCCCACGGGCTTGCACATGGACCCCGGGCCCTTTCCCTTCCAG
>NW_007736302.1:62666-66712 GCF_000696425.1 Galeopterus variegatus | reverse complement strand
AATATCTGGGTTCTCAATTCTACTCCACTGGTCTGAATGTCTATTTTTAAACCCTTCCATGTGGTTTTCATTACAATAGCTTTGTAGTATAATTTAAAGCCAGGTAGTGGTATGACTCTGGCTTTATTTATTTATTTCTTTATTTTTGCTCAGGATTGCTTTGGCTATTCAGGGTCTTTTGTTGTTCTATATGAAAGGTAAGATTGTTTTTTTCCATTTCTGTGAAAAATGTCATTGGTATTTTGATATGGATTGCATAGAATCTGTAAATCTCTTTGGGTAGTATAGACATTTTCACAATGTTCATCCTTCCAGTACAGGAGCATGGAATATCACTCCGTCTTCTCATGTCTTTAATTTCTTTCAGAAGTGGTTTGTATTTCTCATTGTAGAGGTCTTTCACCTCCTTGNTGTATGATATTGGTGGTGGGCTTATCATAAATGGCTTTTATTGTGTTGAGATACTTTCCTTTTATACCTAATTTGTGGAGAGTCTTTATCAAGAAGGGATGTTTTAAAGTCCAAAAGTATTTGATAAGATTTAATAGTCATTTATTGGGTTTTTTTTAAAGAAACTGTTGAATTAGAAATAGAAGAAAACTTTCTTGAGAAAGTGTATTTAGAAATAACTTTGTACATGGCATCAATCATTGTTTAACGACAGAACTTTGGAAGCATTCCCTTTAAAGTCAGCTTTAAAACTTTTTTAAAAAATTGTGTATTATTACTTATCATTATTTCTGCTATGGAATGTTTTATTTGATTTTCAAGCCAATACAATAATACAGTTAAAAGTGATAAAGAAATACAGATTGAAGAGGAAAACAAACAAACAAACGAATGAATGAATGAATGAATGAATAAACATACAAACAAACAATCAATCAATTTCGGCATGACCAGAAGTTCTCAAGTTCTCAAACACTTGACACTTTCCTACCATTATATTTGTGTGTGTATATGTATATATATACATGCATACATACATAACTCTACTTCCTTTTCCATATACTTTTGCATATGTGCACAACTATTGATGGGCAAAATTAGATATAAAAATAGCATGTATTACTTGACTCAGATGACCACAAAAAAGGTACTAGTTTTACTTAACACAAGAATATTAGAAAATCAACACTGAGTTTTGTTTCTAATTCTAGTTCTTGTATGTTTTGGTGAAATTCAAAGCACAGTCTTGTTTCTATTGTGAAAGTATATCACAATGTTTTCTTTCTTTTCTAGTGTTCCTTGGCTAAATAATATTTTTACTACAAGAAGAAAATTTGCTCTCATTAAGGTATATTTAGGACAAAAATTTTTAAGTGAAGACATGAATGTCACTAAGAGTTAATATTATTTAGTTTTGTAGAGACGTGTCCAATAACTATATGACAAAGTTAAAAACTATAAACTTGCAGTTTATCATTAAACTACAAAGATATGTCAAGATCTTTGTTATCTATTTAATCATGACTACCCAGAACTCAGAATCACGTTTTGTTCTCTTTTAACACTGTGGGTACAATATTTTTTTTCTGTTATAAATGACAGTCTTTTACTTGTAGATAACAGCAATTCNTCTTGGCTATTGTGAAGAGTGCTGTAATGAACATTGGGGAACAGGTATACCTTCGACTTGAATTGGCATTAAATGAAGAGATTTACCTTGCTGGGTGATTGCTGTTGACCCCTGTAGCAAGTGCTCCTTGCTATGTCTTGTCTCTGCATGGAGGAGGCAGCCTCAGAGTGGGTGAAGAATGAGGGCTCTTTCTCTTTACTGTCTAAAGGTTTCCCTTTAATTCTAAAGATTACCATTGCTGGTATTGTCAGCAGGACTCCCAATTGATCCAGGAGAGGAACGAGCCTATCTGACCTGGACTGCCTTCTGCTGCTGAATTAAAGGTTGGGAAATGCCAGGCCTAGTCTGCCTTCTGTTGGATGGGAGCTCATAAGATGCTCTTCAGATTTGTTGATGCTCTTCAGCTTTGTTGTTCCTCCAGTCCTCAGGCATCTCTAATTAGTTCACTGCCATTCAGTATTCTCTTTCATTGTCTTTTCAGAATATGAGAGAAAATATAGTTGATTTAGCTGGGAGAAGCTAGGAGGTGAGTCTAAACAATTTTGCCATGAGGTGATATCTCAAAGGTGTTTAGATTTGAACCCTCCTGCACTGTTGGTGGGACTGTAAACTAGTACAGCCATTGTGGAGATCAGTATGAGGTTCATTAAACAACTACAGATAGAACTTCCATATGATCCAGGAATCCCACCACTGGGGATATATCCAGAGGACTGGAAAACATCAGGCAGGTCGAAGGGATACCTGCACTCCCATGTTTATTGCAGCTCTATTTACAGTAGCTAGGTGATGGAACCAACACAAATGTCCATTGATGGATGATTGGATAAGGAAATTGTGGTACATATACACAATGGAATACTACTCTGTCATAAAAAAAGAATGAAATTCTACCATTTGCAACATGTGGATGAGCCTGGAGAAAATTATTCTAAGTGAAACAACCCAGGTACAGAAAGAGAAATGCTGCATATTCTCCCTTTTAAAGGGGAGGTGATTCCATAAATAAACAAATAAACAATAAAGAGAGACAGAGAGAAAGAAAGAAAGAAACCAAAATCACAGTAATATGTTGAACTTTTAGAAAACTAGAGGTGGAAAAGGGGAGGGGAGGGGAGAGGGAGGGGGACTAATGAGGAATTGGTTAATGGACACAAAGAATGATTGTGTATTGTAATGACGAATAAGATAATTATACTGATGTAACCACCATACATTGTACACGACTATTGAAAATCAGTGTTGTACCCCAATGTATGTAGTATTAAAAAATAAATTAATTCAAAAAAATGTTCATAAGCACATAATTATCGATCCTTTCTTGGGAGATAAGAGTGGCTAGGCAATAAGAAAAATGTAACAACAAAATTCACCATACCAACAGATTAAATTTAAAAAGTCATATTACCATCTAAATTCATTTTTTTATTGTTTATGAATATTACTGAGATGCAAAGCTGATTGTCACCCCATGTGCCCATGATATGGGGGCCAGATTCATACTGCCTGTATACCCATTACCACAAATAGCATTGTACTCCGTGTCTCCCAAACAATCTCCAACCTCCCTTCCCCTTCCCTCTTTTCCCTACTCCACTTTGTAGCCCACAAAATGTTCTCTCCCTCTGCAAGTCCAACACACTACTGTGGTCTTTCTTTCCTTCCTCCTTCTCTCTTAGCTCCCACATATGAGTGAGCACATGCAGTATTTATTCCTCTGTGCTTTGCTTAATTCACTCAACATAAGTTTCTCCAGGTTCATCCATGTCGTTGTAAATGAGAGCATTTCATTCTTTTTTATGGCAGAGTAGTATTCCATGGTGTGTGTGTGTGTGTGTGTGTGTGTACGCATCACAGTTTCCTTATCCAATCATCCATCAATGGACATTTAGGTTAGTGCCATGTGTTGGCTATTGTGAATAGAGCTGTGATGAACATGGGAGTGCAGGTATCCCTACAACATGATGATTTCCATTCCTCTAGGTATATATCCACAAGTGGGATTGCTGGATCATATGGAAGATCTATCTGCAGTTGTTTGAGACACCTCCATAATGTTTTCAACAGTGGTCGTGCTAATTTACAGTCCCACCAACAGTGTAGGAGTGTTCCCTTCTCTCCACACTCTCGCCAGCATTTGTTATTCACTGTCTTTTTGATTATAGCTAGTCTAACTGGGATGAGGTGGTATCTCCATGTAGTTTTAATTTGCATTTCCCTGATGACTAGTGATGGTGTGCATTATTTTCATGTACCTGTTGGACATTTGCATGTCTTCCTTTGGAAAATGTCTATTCAGCTCCTTTGCTCATTTTTCAATTGGGTGTTTTTTTTTTTTGTTTGTTTGTTTGTTTTACTATATAATTGTTTGAGTTCCTTGTATATTCTGGATATTAATCCCTTGTGAGAAGCATAGTCAGCAAAAATTTTCTCTCACTCTGTAGGTTGCTTCACTCTGCTGATTGTT